>NW_017306978.1:847522-877828 GCF_000935625.1 Nanorana parkeri | reverse complement strand
TCAGCGCTGCAGTACTTTGACTGATGTTTATTCCGTCATGCTGTACGCTGTACTGAAATGAATTTTATACCATTTTTTGGGGACAGATAGAGCTTTCCTTTGGTGGTATTTAAACACCACTGATAACTAGGACTATACTATTACTATAATTAGGAAAAATTACAGAAAATTTTGAAAAAAAAAAGTTTTTTTTACATTATGTTAGGAAACATAGTTTTTTTGTTTTTCTTCATGTGTAACTTAAAAAAAATTTTGGGGGGGAAACTTTTTTTTTTTCCCGCTAAACTTTATTGCTATCACATACGGGGGCTAATTAAACTCCCCTATGTGATAGCAAAATATGTGACAGGTCGTCTTTGTGGAGACATCAGGGGTCTCCAAGACCCCTAATGTCACCTAGGACCCCCCAAAAGAAGCTGATGAAGCAGAGATCTGCTCCATCAGCTTCTTTGCAGCTTCTGAAGCTGGAGAGTGACACAGGAATGCGGAAGTGATGTATTATACAACACTTCCGCATTCTTGCAGAGGAGAGGGGACCGGAGGGAGCTCGTGTACCGAGCTCCCTCTGATCCCCTGTGACACAGAGGACATGCTGATCAGCGGGACAACGGCGGGACGGTCCTCCGGCCATACAGCCGGCGGATCGCTTGTATGGTAACAGGCATCGCTGCCTGTTTTTAAATACCGGCCATTTCCCGCTCACGCACGCTGAGCGGCGCGCGCACCGGGGCGTGTCTGATTGGACGTCTAAAGACGCCCGCTCAGATCTAGAGAGCTCTCGGCCGGCCGTTTTTTTACTACGGCCTGCCCGGAGGCAGTTAAAGCAACACTAAACTCAGGAGTTAAATCTTAAAAAACACATTCAAGTACCTTAAGTATTAACACAAATGTATCTTGTATGTGTATCACTCAGCTGTAGATCCTCAAATCATCTCTGAATTGGTGCTGACAATGTCCCTACTTCTGGAGGGTGGCTACTTTTTTCCCCATGGTCCTTGTGTGTGTTGTAAAAGATGATTTGACGTGTTTAAGGGTGTTCCAGGGGGTGTGTTTAAGGGTGTTCCTGCACTGCTTTATGTCTATTTAAACTCTCTCTGTTCTTATAATTGTGTCATTGCCATGCCTGATGAAGGGACCCTGTGTGGCCCCGAAAGCGCTGACATGAGTTTGCAATAAATCTACGAATTTTGATCTTATAAGAATTTGGTGTGCTGGTGACGTTTCTGCAATTTTCTGTATTTGGCGGTGCCATCCGCAGTCACTCCAAGCACCCCTCCCCGATCATGGGGTCATACCGCTAAGGAGTGCAACTATCCTTTTCTTTTCTTCTTTTTTTTTTTTACCCTCCAGAAGGAAGGACATTGTCAGCATGAATACAAAGATGGTTTGAGGATCTACAGCTGAATGATGCACAAATAAAATACAGTTTTGCGAATAATTAAGGTACTTGAATGGATTTTTAAGGTTAAACTCCTGAGTTTGGTGTCACCTTAAAGCTTTGTGCCACTAGCAGGTGTGCAGGTCAGAAAATGTATAAAGCAGTAAAGGTAAGCAGTATCAGGTATGGTCTTACCACAGCACCACCACTTTAAAAAAAAAAAAAAAACAGGTGCATTTACTATATATAGCACAGTGATGTACTTTTACAAATGTGCTGTCTGCTGAGTTTGGAGCAAGCAAAGACATATTTATTTTAATAAATGAGGAAACAAGAGCCAGGGGGAAGAGAACCCAAAAACATGACCTGTCAAAGTCATATGACCGCTCTCCTACTATCACACAGTTTTATGCAGAGAGAAGCCTGAAGGACTCTACATACCCAGGGCTACATTTTATGAATGACTCAATGTGAAGTACATAGCGGTGTCCTGCTGGGAGTGGATAATGTTTGATTGACAGATTTGCCCAAGGCTGGTTTTTGTATGCTTCATATACTCTCTGGCTGTGCTGTGGTAGGCTAGCAGCAGGCAAGGACAGGCATCATTCATTCCTGAGGAGTAACAGACGGGCTTCCTCCTGTGTACTTTTTCTTGGTCTGACTTTGTGGTGTGTTTGGTGATGAAACGTGCATGTGTGAGCTTGTTTGTTATACAGAGTGTACGGACACATACCAAAAAGCTAGCTGCAGATGGGTAACTCTTCCACTTGATGCTTTTTTTTATCGAACTCCTAATGCAATTTAAAAGATGTTCTGCTACAGCATTACTATTTTACATTTAGTGAACTGTAGCAAAGAAATTAAAGCCATGGTTGGTTCAGTTGAAAAAAGATGCAATTTAACAGTACAATTTAGGTTTTTAGAGCAATTCTTGACCTGCTAAAGACGATTTTTATTGTTAAAGTTTGAAATCCTGCATGCATAATGCAAAAATGGGAATAGAGATAATTAAGGTAAATGTTCTATTACACAGCTTTTCATTTCTTCATTCAATTTTTAATTGAGGATAAAAAAAAAATAAAAACAATTTAACAAACAAACATGTTCACATAATGTTCAGACTGTCAGTTAACTTCTGTGTCTTTTTTATAATGTCCTAGTTTCCTCTCTGTTTTCTTACTATAATTGAAATTTCAACCTTTTCTATCTCACAGTGACTGTGCTGGAGAAATTAACTCAGAACATCAGAAATATTCACAGTACCCGTGAATATGCGCCCTAGATCCACTGCATGTTGCTTTGCTTGTACAGGGCCTATTAAAGAAAATGATTTTGTAATTTTTATGTTGTTCTGTGGAATTTGGGGTTTATCATGGCATATTTGGGACATGAACTGAGCCCTAGTTTTCTGTCCAATGAAGTCTATTTACTATTTTTTATATATTTTGAGTATGTTAATATGTGCCAGCTTATGCTCTAGGTACAGTATTACATATGTAGTTAAGGTCACTACACCATTGAAAAAACTGACCTTTAATATGTATGTGGTGTGTGTGTGTGTGTGTATGGGCTTTTGAACTATTACATTCTCTACTTCATGTTCTCTTTTGTGGTGCTTGAAGACAAACGTGTGCAGGGTGAAGTGAGGTCAAATTTTGTAAAACTAACAATGTCATGCAAGGCTAGACCACCATTGATTATAATTTAGGATTCTAGGAAATGCAAACAATGAATGCATTATTCTGGAAGTAACATCAATCTAAAATTCTTACATTGCGGTAATGTCTACTTAGCTCACGCTACTGTTTTGAGTGTTGCATAATTCACCGGACTTCTGGAAAGCAAATTTATTATTTAAATTTCATTGCTGGTGATTGCTACACAGTAAATAAAAAAAATCAGTTACTTCCCTGGCTGTCCTTAGAGCTGAATGTGGAAAGTACTTTCTTTGGACTGGCCCTAATGTACAGAACAACTATAAATTCCAGGTCTAAGAGGTTGGGGAAAACCTAGATTGCCACACATGCACCCAGAGAAAATAATCTATATTGGAACCCTAAGCAAGGTGTTTTGTGCTTGGGAAGGCATCAATAAGCGTTGCTTTAATTAAAGCAGAGTTTAAATTAAAGCATCAATTAAATCTTTACTCTAGGTAGATATGCAGTAAAATAGCCAAATTAATGCAGCTACAGTATTCATTAATTTATTAATGACTATTTTTTTTACTAAAACTATAGCAAGTACCTGAATTTAAATTAAAGAACAACTCTGGGCAGAATAAAAATTAACACTTGCAGTGGGGCTACTCCAGCAGTGCAAGGGTTAGGTGCTCATTTGCGTCTAGGGTCCAAAACAAAAAAAGATATACTCGCCTGTTTGCTACACTGGTCGCCACAGCCTCTTCTTTCCTGGACTCCAGCGGTCGAATGACCCATGATTCATCACATCTAACACAGTGTATTAGAGGTGAGGATGCCGAGGGACACTCCATCTCCGAAGCAGAGGGAGAGAGGTGAGCAGTCTACGCTGCAGGATTGAGGCTCGGATCAGTATACCTTCTTTATTAGGTCCCCTAGAAAAGAAAAAATAAACAATGGTGCAGCCCCACTGTAAGGGTTAATTGTTATTCTGTCTGGTGTTCTTCGTTATTATTATCCTTTTTGTAATGCTCTCTATATCAGTACCGGGCAACTAGAGAAGAGAGGAACAGGACTGGGAGCCAAACAGTCGTGTTGCATGCAGATGTACTGACAAAGAACATGCTAATTGGGGGATAGAGCAGAGTTGGCCGATAGATAACCTCATCAGTGTTATGCTATTCTTCAGTCATTCTGGGGGTGGAGAAAGGATACCAATGTATTACTTCTACAGTCTATAGCAGTGACATGGAAAGAGGTGACATCATCCCTTGCTATTGTCAGCCAGTCAGCTAGCAATAAAAATTTTTTAGCAGGTATTTAGTTGTTTGCCCGAAGATCAGTTTTAAAGCATCTTGAGGTGTTTATTACTCACCCTGTGGATGCCCTGGAATTCTAACAATGGGAGAATGTTAATGGTAAGGCGAGGTAAGGGGAAAAAAATTACAGTAAAAATAACCAGTGGTCGAACTACTGCCATTGCAGCCCACACAGCTGCTTTGGAGCCCAAGGCAGATATGGGCCGGGTCAGGAACAACGGGGGTAAGTTGTGCACTCAGGTTCACCACTCCTTCCTTGCCTAAACTGTATGATTTCACAGTGTGGCTGCCAGTCTTCTGTCAGTGTTCCCTTCTCTATCACTGTTTGCCAGGCCTTGATGGAGAGATCTCCTTCAGACAAATGCCTTAAATTAGACTCCAACTTTTTAAAATTAGTAACAATGTTCAGATACCAGTATCTAAATTGGTGCCGATACTTGGCATTTTTACGAGAACTATCAGAGTTGAAGCGATTTCAGCTGGGACCTGGCTGTGGGGCTTCACCACTGTCCTGAAATCATTTGTCTGTATTGTTTTAGAAAAAGTGTCACATGACACTTGGACCCCGTTCACGCTGAGCGGTTTATCGCATGATTTTCGCACCAAAATCACGCATATTTCCACGCAATGTCGCTCAATGAAGCTTGTCCAATGTATTTCAATGGAGCTGTTCACATCTCACAGCTCAATGTCACCTGTAGCTCATCGCTCAAGCTTGTAGCTCGAACAAGACCTATTTTTCGGCGGATGCCGCACGATTTGGCCCCATAGACTCAATGGTGTCGCACAAAGTTGTGCATTACCAACGATATAGCGCGACAAAGTCACGCGATATCGCGCTACAGAAGGTTCACTTTTGCACAGCAATATGGAAGGAAAGAATGATGTCACATCAAGACCACTGTTGATTGGTTACAGCCCAATGTAGCAGCAACGAAGTCCCTCCAAAAAGTCGCGCTACGTAGCGCGACAAAATGTGCATTGTTGCGCAATATCGCGCAATGTAGCTCAATGCCGCTCAGCACGAAATCGTGCGGAAAAACGCACAATTCTCCATGTCCCTCAGTGTGAATGGGGTCTAAAGGAAAATGTATCAGTAATTGTATCTGTGAGTACTTGGACAAATATCGGTACTTGTACCTGATCTGGAAAAAATTGTATTGGTGCATCCCTAATAAATATATACAGTGTATATAAAAACAAATCATACATTAAAACAGGGATGCACAAATCCCATAGCCAATGCTCCTTAAAAATAACAACTGCCTCCTAACTTCTGAGTTTTTTTTCTAGTCTTGTCTTTCATTAGAACTGAAAAAGTATCAGTACTAGTACCAAGTACGGTACTTGGTATCTGTGCACCACTAAAAATTAGTATTCTTTAGTCTTCCCCAGCATTTAAAAACAAAAAGTGCCCAAGCATACCTTACCCTCACCATACTATAGTGCTGCCCCCAGCTTCCTCCTCAGTTTGGTGCAGCTTGTCCTCTCTGGGCAAAATTACATTCATGTAATTCTGCCCATTTGCTGTGAGTTCAGCCTGTTATTGCATTATCATGCATGCATGCAAGTAATGCATGAAAAATGTTTACCCTCCACCACCGAGAACAAAGTGCAAGCTCCCATGATGTCACCAGAACAGATAGAAGATGGCAGTAAAAAGATATGTATAGTGTTTAAGAAAAAAGGGGAGGGGAGTGGGGACAAGAAGCACACCCAATGCTGGAGTTCTGCTTTAAAGTTCTTGCCTTATACAGTGCCTAATATTATTAGTCAGAGCCAGAAGGGGCTATGGAAGAAGACTCTGCACATTGATCCAAGGTTCTGTCTCGCCACTGACACTTAAGCAGTAGACATGTGCGATTCGTTTCGTTCCGAATCGAAATTCGTACGAATTTTCGGACATTCGGATGTATCCGAATTCCGAATTACAGGGCAAGGCAATTGCCCCCCCTGAGATAGAGACGCTCCCACCCGCGGTACCGTACCGGGAGTACATCCCCGCACACAGCCGGGACATACAGCTGTCAAGCTGTCACAGAGTTAACTGCGGTTCAGTGTAAAAAACCGGTACACTACAAGTAATATGCCGTTTTTTTACACTGAACCGCAGTTAACTCTGTGAAGGCTTGACAGCTGTATGTCCTAAACAATTTTTTTAAGTCGCCGCTCCCCACATACACGTGCAGATATGCGTCGGGTGCGCCTATGTGCGAAAACGACGATTGCGCCTATTGTGCCGCACATGTTACATATCGCCGCAAACGTCGCAGTGAGAGCAATAATTTTAGGGCCATTAATCACTGATAACACTAAACTGATGAGCAGTAAAAGCGGTTTAAGTGTCGCCTATGGGCCTGTGGGCGTTTTTCCATGATACCTTGAGTCCAGGAATTAATGCTTTAACAGGCTCACGTATGACATATGTTTTGTAACTGCATTTGAGTTGTTACAATTTATCCAGTTTTGTTAGAGGACTAATGCACTAGGTTGTTGCACTTTTGTTTTTTTCTGGTTTTCTTTTTAGCTGCAGTGCTTCGGTACCTCGACCTGCAAACTGGAGCAGCACATCTATTGTTTTTTTCCATTCCACCACCCTCCTTCTGACTCTTCCCTCCCCTCAGCTTCCTTTGGAGACATGGCCAGTGCACTGGTGTTCTTCCCTCTCCTTTACTAGTTTCATACACAGTTGTTACATAGTTTGTCAGGTTGCAAAAAAGACACATCCAGTTAAACCAACAGAAAATATAAATAAATACATTGAAAAACACCAAATACAAAGCCCTGTATTGACAGTTAATCCAAAGTGTGGCAAAAAAAACCTTAGAAAGTGTGGTCCAATTTGCTCTAAACAGTAGAAAACATATTCCTTCGTGATTCCCTAAGACAATTGTATGCCTTAGGGACCTTACCTGTATCAACAATCTATTGTGTTATTACTTTTTACAGTAATACTGTTAATTTTATTATCAATTTATATTCTGTGCATTTGGAAAAACATCCATTTTTTAAACACTCAACTGAGCTAGCTAGAACTAGTTCCTGAGGGAGTCTGTTTCACATGTTTACAGCTCTTACTGTGAAAAAGACTTTCTGAATTTGAATTTTAGATTCCACGGGAACTTAAATATTGGTGGGTCAGTAGTTTTATACAATTAGTGATTGTCATAATATTTTGATGTTAGTGTCAATATGGGTTTTACTATTTAATGTTTGATTTTGATGATGTTTATCCATAATTCTGAAGTGTGTACTCTCCTCTTTTCCTCTGCCTTGTTTTGAACCTCCCTGGCGGTATTCCCGAGTGTGGCCCGGGGTTAATTTTCAGTACCAAGAGCGGTAACCCCGAGCCACACTCTGTTTATTAGATACAGGTGCTCCTAAGTGTTTCTCCCCGCCCTGCGTGGCGTGCTATTTTAGTGGGGTTGGTGTTAGATCACAACCAGCTTTGACTAAGGCCGCTTAAGGCAGAAATGTGTCAGCGGTTGTTCTTTGTATAGATGCATGTGGAATAAAGTTTGAATTTCTTTGGAAGATCATTGTGTGACGGTCTCCAGTTTTTGAGCCTGTCACTCCAGAAGAGAGTCATCCGTGCACTGAGTGTGGATTGCGGGGACGCATGATGGGGTGAGCTGTGCGCTTTGTGTTTCTATACTTAAATTCTGACAAGCCATTCCTTATACTAAAAGCTTCTTTATTTTATGATGTAAAAAAAGGACAGTCACATTATGATTTGTGATCTACATTATCCAGTTAGTGAACAACCTAAGCCAACCACACCATGGGTTTTTAGAGCTATTTTGTAAGGATCTGTATATTTATAATATACAGATCCTTACAAAATAAATTCATGGTATAAGGAATTGTGCATTCACAAAGATGTATGGGGACTTGTTGGAAGTGAATTACAGTGAAGATAACTAAAATAGTGTTTTTCACTTGTGTTTAAAAGTTGCTTCCCAGAATAAAATACTGATTGTTATCTTTTGGTTTACTGCATCTGGCAAAATATGAAGGGTGGTATAATTGTTTGTCACCAGTGGTTAAAATATTATGTGCTTGCTTTCAATGCGAAATCAGAACAAAGCTATGCAATTCCCTAAATCCTATAACTGTCTCTTTTCTGATTTTATTGTAACGACAGCTAAAATGGGTTTGCACTAGGATGTAAAAAAAAAACAGAAGATGGTGAAATGTGTGCGCAGTCTGCTAAATGCATTTAAGTGGAAGAAAGAGTTCCCTGTGCTACACAGATTAAATACCTTGACAGATGTGAAAAGACAGATGAATTTTGTATGTGAAAAAATCAGGGTAAACTTTTTATCTTAATTTAGCATTACATATACATATTCCTGGCATTATCCTGTACTGCATTTAAATATTCCTTATTTTCTAGATGCCATTTAAATGAGCAAGAAACAGAAGGAAGTTGTGTCCTGTGACTCTTCTTATGCCCATGTCATAGCAAAATTCACAATCTTCCCCAACATACCGAGCAGTGCAGCTGCAATGTTCCGAGACAAGCAGCTCTATTAGCACTGTGTGCTGCTTTTCTGATGTAGAGACATTGTATATATTTTAAACACAAAGAATGCAGACAGATGTAGAAGCACGCAATACTGTAGACACTGTATGTCATAGATTAAAGCAGATTTTGATTGTAAAATGTGGGGAGAGTAAATCTGCCATGTCTTAAACCCTTAAAGCATACCATGCGTGCTCTCTGTGGTGGTGGTTCCACCCCAGCTGACAAGAGATTTTCTAGATTAAACCATATTAGTCATGATAGGGCACCTATAATAATCTGACTCTTCACTCCTAAATTGTTATAATGGTGCTGTTTTACCTCTTTGGTTTACTTGATCTGTGTTTATTTTATACTCTACCTATTGGACAGAAGTATCAGGCTGTAAGGCCAGTCTCTTCTGCTTGCGCTTGGAGTTAATAATAGACACTAAAACAACCTGCATATAACAGTTTTATTTCAAACTAACGGGTTTGTTAGCTTGTAAAGTGACAGTTTTACTCTCCTCCAGCAGCCCACCCAGATAGTGTCAGTTGTCAGCTATTAGCCTTAACCTCTTGCCGTCCGCCCGTAGTAAAAAAACGGACGGACGGCACTAGAGACAGACCAACCTCCATGGGGGCTTTATAAGCTTACAGTTTGGTAGAAAAAATACATGTGAATATCAACATATTTAAATACCTATCCTAAGAGGTAATGCACACTGATAACTAAAACATTTCAGAATTTGAATTTTACAAATAATCTTTCCAGACCTGTTATGTTTAAAAGGAATCTGTCACCGATAAAAGAATGTGTGGATTTGTAGTTCTTCACTAACTGGATAATGTAGAAATATTTTGCAGGGTCTGCCCAACATCGAAATGAGTATAACAAACAAAATACACAGTGGTGTATGGCTATTTTGAACAATCATCTACAGCATCTACAGAGAGTAGCAGGGCCATTCCTATAATGGGTCAAAGCAGAGCTCTGAGTAACCTGGTACTCTCTGGCTGGTGCCCTGCTTGCTCATGGCAACCAGTGATGTCACTAGTTGCCAGGAGCTGAGCGGGATGCTCTGGCTGGTGTCCTGCCCAGCTCCCGGCAAGAAGTGCTGGGTGGGACGCTAGCCAAACCTGGAGCTAGAGCTGGGTGAAGAGATGATGCAGATGCCCCCCAACCTCCCAATTGGCGTATACCACCAGCACTAGCCCCCGCGTCAGGTGGCGAAAAGGTCAGGGACACCACTGGACAGTAGAGATGATATTTTAGAGGAATGAGGGACAGAGCAGTCCTGACTCTCCATCATGAGTTAGGCCAAGTGTTTTACGCTAAAAGATGGCTTTGAAAATAGCCTTTTTAGCACAGACAATATATAAAAATATATAATTTTATATCCATATAAGTTTTTGTATACATTTAATGTGAACTAAATGTAAACTAGATGACCCTCTCTTGGACCCTACTAGAATCAGCTGGTGTCCTGAGCACTGGCCCCGATATCCTGTTTTAGGGTGGCTCTTTTCCCTTGCAGTATCCTACGGAGACACCCTTGTGTGTGCTAGTAAGTTGTGTGTGCCTCACACATGCACAGCAAATTAAGGCACTTCTCTCCTCCCTACCTCCAGGCTAGTAGATGGACATTTGCTGGAGACTGTGCTGTCTCTTGTGATTTTGTATTGCTCAGGAAGTTCAGGGAAGTCAACCTAAGAGATTTGGAGCCAACTGTTCTGAAACATGATGACTGTAAGTGCTTGGGCAAAATTTTACAGACATACTTTGCTGGGCAATGTATATTTGATTGATCTAGATTTATTATTGAAGCAAAAGTTTGAGAGATTAATACTACTTAATTAGCATAAAATCTACCTTTTGTGTAGAATTTCTCTTAAAAATCTGCAGTATGAGATCATCTAAGGCATGTCTGTCTGTAACTGCTAGCCTCACGGTATTTTAATCAATATTTGGTGATATTACTACTCTCCTGCTAACAGTTCCCTTGCCAGAGAAAAAGCTGTGGATCTCTCTACATCTTTATTTGTTCTGTGGATCTGTAATTTCTGCACTTCTTTTGATCAGTACCCTACCAGCCATCAGATTAATAGTTACCAGGGGGGCACTACTGACATGAGGATATAAAACCCTGCTCCACTACCAACATGGCTCCCCCACACAGAAACACAGTGCAGAAGAAGGCAGGGTAATGCAGTAATAGGGAAAATACAAGCTACAGGCAGATAGTACCCTGTCTTCTGGTTGTCTTTTTGGGGCACAACTTCCTCTTTAAAGTACAATGTTACCATTATAATAAATATAGAGATCCATCAAATATATTTTCCATTTTGACATGTTCAAGATCAAGACAATGGGAAATAGTAATATGTTTAATTACGACAAAATAAATGATAAATGAAGAGTTAGCAATGCATACTTATACTTTCTTTTACATTTCCAATACAGTTTTTGAAATTTTAATTTAAAAATATCCATCATTTTATAAATCTCATGCTGCCACAAGTTATAAAAAAGCATAAAGTACAATGTAAAATCACTTGCACTTCCAAAAGACGTCTTTCTGCTGAGCACTTTTCTACAGCTTTTGAATATCAATAGAAGAGTTTGTACAAATGGAATAAATTAATGGTAGGGTTGGCTCCTTGTGCTCAATATTAATTACAGTTACTTGTATTCACAATATAGTTGTTAAGACGCAAGGCCTTTCTTGATGCAAGTAGGTTCAAGTATTCATTGTGGGAGTAAAGCTTAGAGGAGAGAACAAAGAGAAAACTATTTATTGATAGGTTAACACGTCTCATAAAAACAGCTCAGTTGTAAACATAAATCATACAGCTTATATTAAATTATCAGCTAGATAACTGGCTTAAGCTGGCCACTTAGAACACTTTGAAATTCTTCAAAGAGTATGTATGCAAATAAAATGGTTCCCTTATAAGTTATTCAATAAGGCAGTGACAAGAACAATGATGATACATAAACCCACAGTTACCTACATGAACCAATCCTTTGCATTAGCAGTGGGCCAAGATCTCAGGCCATGGTACAACACCCCTATTGGTTGTATATACACTATATTGCCAAAAGCATTGAGACACCCCTCCAAATCATTCCGGTGTTCCAATCACCTCCATGGCCACAGGTATATACAATCAAGCACCTAGGCATGAAGACTGCTTCTGCAAACATTTGTGAAAGAATGGGTTGCTCTCAAGTGCTCAGTGAATTCAAGTGTGGTACCATGATAGGTTGCCACCTGTGCAATAAGTCTATCTGTGGCATTCCCTTGCTACTAAATATTCCACAGTCAACTGTTAGTGGTATTATAACAAAGTGGAAGCAACTTGGAACAACAGCAACTCAGCCACAAAGTGGTAGGGCACGTAAAATGACAGAGCGGGGTCAGCACATGCTGAAGCGCCCAGTGCGCAGAAGTCGCCAACTGTCTGCAGAGTCAATAGCTAGACCTCCAAACTTTGTGTGGCCTTCATATTGGCACAACAACAGTGCGTAATGAGCTTCATGGAACAGGTTTCCATGGCCGAGCAGCTGCATCCAAGCCTTACATCACCAAGTGCAATGCAAAGCGTCAGATGCAGTGGTATAAAGCACGCCACCACTGGACTCTAGAGAAGTGGAGACATGTTCTCTGGAGTGACGAATCACGCTTCTATGTCTGGCAATCCGATGGATGTGTCTGGGTTTGGCAGTTGCCAGGAGAACGGTACTTGCTTGACTGCATTGTGCCAAGTGTAAAGTTTTAATGAAGGGGGGATTATGGCGTGGGGTTGTTTTTTAGGGGTTGGGCTTGGTCCCTTAGTTCCAGTGAAGGGAACTCTTAAGGCATCAGCATACCAAGACATTCTGGACAATGTCATGCTTCCAACTTTGTGTGAACAGTTTGGGGTTGGCCCTTTCCTGTTTCAACATGACTGCATACCTGTCATGAAGCCAGAGCTAGCTTGTGTGGCCAGAATGCTGGATGGGCACCTGTGCATGAATGTGCGCATGCACATTGTCATACACAGAGAATGGTGCACGGCCGTGTGCCTCTACGTGGACGTGCGCGCGTACCACACCGTACGCATGGACCTGCGTACACGCCCGTTCCTAATGATGGCGCCAAAAGGGCTATTTAAGACTGAGACACCCACACCTCCCTGCTGACTGATCTTCAGCTATTACCTTGCTCCTGAATCCTGTGTACCTGTTTGATCTCCTGCTACCAACCCGACCTGCTTGACCTTGCTCCTGTTCTGTGCTCCTTGACCCCGGCTTGTCTTTGACCTCTCTCCTGCCTGCTCCCTGGATACCATGCTGCCTGCAAGTTACCGACCCGGCCTGCCTTTGATTACATCCTGCCTTCTGATCTTGTACTTCGCTGCTAGATTGTTGATGACCCGGCTCATTTTACTCTCCTTCCAGGAGCTTGTACTTCAACCTGCATCCTGCTAAAGGAACCCCTGCAACCTGTACGCAGCTCTGACAGGAGTCGCAACCTACCAGCACTTGTGCCACTCCTTGTCCTCATGCACCTGTTCCCACCATCCAGGGGTGTTTGGACTGGAGCTGCAAGAGAGGCCGCCATCGTCATCTCAGGCTTCCCCTAAGGTACGTGACAGTATCAGCCAGCCATTAATCAGAGCCTGAAAGCGGGGCCTCTATCATGGAAGAACTTTGCCAGCAGATCACAGTAGTAGCCCAGGCTGTGAAAGCACTTCAGGATGGTTACTTCCAGCTCGAAGGTCGCCTTGAAACATTTGAAAGAGCATCAACCATAGCTTCCAGCACAACTCAGCCTTCCACACCGGCTCCAGACACTACTGCTCAGACCCCTTCAGTCATGATTCCGTCACCTGAACCACGAGTGCCTATGCCAGAATGCTTCTCTGGGGATCGACGTAATTACAGTGCGTTTTTCAACACATGTAAACTCCATTTCATGCTCCAACCACGCACTTTTTCTTCAGAGACAGTAAAGGTGGGCTTTGTGATCTTGTTACTGCAAGGAGAGCCTCAGGCCTGGGCGCATCAACTTCTTGAACAGGACAACTCTCTGTTGAACAGTACGACCTCCTTATTTGAAGTCATGTCACTACTCTATGGTGACCCCCAGCGAGCAGCTACAGCTGAAACCACATAGAACGCACTCCAACAGGGCCAGAGACCAGCCGAAGATTATGTGGCTGACTTCAGGAGGTGGAGTGCTGACAAAGACTGGAACGATGCAGCTCTTAACTATCAATTCCGTCTGGGTTTATCTGACACCTTGAAGGATGAAGAAGCCCGTGAACTTGCAGCTGATCTACCAGAACCCATGCAACTAGGCCTGATCCGTGCCCCGTTACCTCCAGGAAGAAAAGTTACGTCGCCGTCAATTGAACCTGTGTCTCTACTGTGGAGAAAATGGCCACTACGCACAAACCTGCCCTTACAAGGCCTGCAAGCGTCATCTCTCGTTTTCAGTCTCCTTTGCTCCCTCCGTTAATAGCCGGGCTACTCACCTTACACTTCCTTTCTCCCTACAGCTTCCAGGAAGGGCACTCCAAACCCAAGCCATGCTTGATTCAGGAGCCTGCAGCTGCTTTCTTGACCACAATTTTGCAAGAAAATACCAGATTCCCACCCAAACCAAGTTACAGAAACTCTCCATCCACCTTGCCGACGGATCAAGCAGCAGTTCAGGTCCAGTAACGCACAAAACTATCCCAGTCGCTGTCCTGTTCGAGTCTGGCCATTCAGAATTACTCCGCTTTGATGTCATCGCATCCCCATTATTTCCAATAATTTTGGGGTTACCCTGGCTACAGGCCCATGATCCACAAGTGAATTGGAATACTGGCCTGGTAACTTTCCAGTCTACATACTGTATACAAAACTGTTTTTGCCCTGTCACTTCTGGGCCCTCAGTATCCTTATGTCAACCCCAGCACAGTCTGGATTTACATCAACTTGTTCCACCCAGTTATCATGATTACCTGGACATGTTTGACAAGCAGAAGGCCGACGTACTACCACCTCACAGGCCATATGATTGTCCAATTGAACTGTTACCGGGGGCAGACATACCTTTTGGACGCATTTTTACGCTATCCGAACCTAAGCTGGGGGCCTTGAAAGAGTACATTGAAGAGAATCTGCTTAAGGGGTTCATTCGACCCTATACTTCACATGCCGGGGCCAGAATATTCTTTTTGGAGAAGAAAGACCACTCACTTCCGGCCTTGTGTGGATTATCGAGCACTCAACCAGATCACCATATCGAACCGTTACCCACTTCCTTTGGTTCCGGAACTTTTTCAGAGGCTATGTTCTGCCTCCGTATTTACGAAACTGGACCTCCGGGGGGCATATAATCTTGTCAGCATGCGTGCGGGTGATGAATGTAAGATGGCTTTTCTAACCAGGTTTGGTCTTTTTGAATACTCTGTTATGCCGTTCGGACTCTGCAATGCACATGCTACGTTTCAGTATATCATCAATGATGTCTTTCGGGATTATTTGGACTTGTTTCTGATCGTGTACTTGGATGACATCCTCATCTTCTCCTCCTCTCCGGAAACAACACCACAAACATGTGTGCCAAGTTTTGTCCAGACTGCGGCTTCATGGACTTTTTGCTAAGGGTGAAAAATGCGTGTTTAATCGGCAATCTATTCAATTCCTGGGACTTATCATCTCTACCAGTGGCATAGCCATGGACCCGCAGAAGGTGTCCGCTATTCTAGACTGACCTCCCCCATGTAACAGGAAAGGGGTGCAACGCTTTATCGGCCTTGCCAACTTCTACAGAAAATTCATCAAGGGATTCTCGAACACCATTGCACCCATTTCGATGCTTACCAAGAGGATGGAACAATTTCACTGGTCTCCGGCAGCTCAGTTTGCTTTTAACAAACTGAAGGAGCTGTTTACTACTGCCCCTCTGCTGAGACATCCTGACCTGCCTTTTGTGCTGGAAGTCGACGCATCTGAAAATGCCGTGGGAGCCGTGCTTTCCCAACGGCAGGGTCCAAAATCGTTGCTGCACCCTGTGGCCTACTTTTCCAGAAAGTTGAACTCAGTGGAAAGGAATTACGATGTTGGAGATCGAGAATTGTTGGCCATTAAAGTGGCCCTGGAGGAGTGGCGCTACCTCCTGGAAGGCGCAGCTCACCCAATATTGATATTCACTGATCATAAGAACCTTGAGTATTTGAGATCCGCAAAATGGCTTAGACCACGTCAGGCAAGATGGACATTCCTTCCATATCACTAACCGTCCTGGATCCAAGAACAGGAAGCCGGATGCTCTCTCCCGGATGTTCACTGACTCAGACGCAGCGGTTCCCCCTGATACAGTTTTGCGTACTGATAATTTTTTGCTTTTGCAATCGGACCTCGTTTCCCAGATACAGCGTGCCTCTGCCGTGGAAGCATTGCCCCGGGCGTTTGTTTTCATGAAAGGGACGGTATGTTCTTCCACGATGACAGAGTTTTTGTGCCTTAGGCCCTTCGAGTTGTTGTCCTTGGACTTTGTCACTCTGCTCCGTTGGCTGGGCCCTTTGGGAAACTTAAGACCCTGGGTCTTATCCAACGCTACTTCTGGTGGCCAGGTGTGCAGAAGGACAGTAAGGCCTATGTGGGCTCGTGTGCCATCTGTTCTCGTAATAAGGGCAGTCGGACCAAAGCTTGGGGGCTGTTGAAATCTCTGCCGGTTGCTAACAGGACATGGAGCATGATTTCTATGGACTTCATTGTGGAACTTCCCCCTTCCGATGGCTGTACTGGGATTTTTGTGGTGGTGGATTGCCTTTCCAAAATGGCGCACTTTTTTCCCCTTCTGCAGCCGAGATGGCTACTCTGCAATCCTTGCCTGCTGGACTTACAACTCTCTCTGTTACTCCTGCTCATCGGTTGCTGCTACTACTGGCACTCCTGCCCCTCTGTGCCCCTGTACCCATCCAGGTGCCCCAGGACCAGAGAAGTGAGAGAGGCCGCCCTCAACACCTCAGACTCTCCTAAGGTACGTGACAGGTGTCCTTCAATTCCAGAGCCTGAGTCCAAAGTCCATGCTAAGAGGATTGTTCGCTCTTTCTTTCGGCCCCACCCAGAGAAGATGTTCCTGGAGGGCATCCGGAGGCTGACCCTTAAGGGGGGGGGGGGCAATGTAATGAAGCCGGAGCTAGCTTGTGTGGCCGGAATGCCGGACGGCACCTGTGCATTCACGTGCGCTTGCGCATCATCCTACACAGAGGCTGGTGCGCGGCCGCGTGCCTCTGCGTGCGAGCGTCTGCATGCGCGCACCACACCGTACGCGCGGACGTGTGCACACGCTCGTTCCTAATGATGCCACCAAGAGGGCTATTTAAGGCTGAGACACCCAAACCTTCCTGCTGACTGATCTTCAGCTATTACCTTGCTCCTGAATCCTGTGTACCTGTTTGATCTCCTGCTACCGACCCGGCCTGCTTGACCTTGCTCCTGTTCTGTGCTCCTTGACCCCGGCTTGTTTTTGACCTATCTCCTGCCTGGTCCCAGGATACCACGCTGCCTGCAAGTAACCGACCCGGCCTGCCTCTGATTAAGTCCTGATTAAGTCTGATCTTGTACTTCGCTGCTAGATTGTTGATAACCCTGCTTGTTTTACTCTGCTTCCAGGATCTTGTACTTCAACCTGCATCCTGCTAAAGAACCCCTGCATCCTGTACGCAGCTCTGACAGGAGTCGCAACCTACCGGCACTTGTGCCACTCCTTGTCCTCACGCACCTGTTCCCACCATCCAGGGGTGTTTGGACTGGAGCAGCAAGAGAAGCCACCCTCGTCATCTCAGGCTCCCCCTAAGGTATGTGACAGTACCAGTGCACAAAGCAAGGTCCATAAAGACATGGATGAGCGAGTTTGGGGTGGAGGAACTTGACAGGCCTGCACCGAGTCCTGACCTCAAACCAATAGAACACCTTTGGGATGAATTAGAGTGGAGACTGCGAGCCAGGCCTTCTCGTCCAACATCAGTACCTGACCTCACAAATGCGCTTCTGGAAGAATGGTCAAACATTCCCATAGACATACTCCTAAACCTTGTGGACGCCTTCCCAGAAGAGTTGAATTGTTATAGCTGCAAAGGGTGGGCCAACTCAATACTGAACCCTGCAGACTAAGACTGGGATGCCATTAAAATTCATGTGCGTGTAAAGGCAGGTGTCCCAATACTTTTGGCAATAAATATTGGGCTTTTACCAGTACTCCAATCAGCTTCTTTCGTAACATCATAAAACACAAAATGTATTGATTTACATACAGGTATAAACTATTTTTGTGCATAAGAAAAAGTACACATGTCATCCAGTTCAAACCATAGAGTTTCTCCAACATGCTTAGCAGAGTTTATATGTAATTCAAGGTATCATATCTGTGATTAAGAGGTAAGTTTCATAAAATGTATATAAAATGCTTAAATGTATATTTATTTTAGACAGATTAAAAATTACATATTACATGTGAATATTTCATATTTACAATGTGAATATTTCATATTTTCAACTTGCAGTCAACAAGTGGTTAGTACAAAACAAATGAGCCACCTAAACCCAAGACTAATTTACTGCTATGCTGTGAATAACCAGTGTTGTAAACATACCTGAATAACAGGATGTCAGATTACACATACCTGCACATACACAACTGAAGAATCATAGAAGAGGAACACCCCTCTACCTCTCTCCTGCAAGAGATAGAATAATGTGAATTTTTAATTTGAAGAAGGATTCAGCAAGTGCAGAGCTAGTGCTAGGCTATCTTAATAGAAAACCTAATATTTTTTCCAAAAATATTTAATATTAATAAATAACATTATAATATATAACATAATATAATATATAATAATAATAATAATAATAATAATAATAATATACAGTATATTATATAGCACATATATAGCACATACATTAATACACTAATATTAATATGCATATTAAAAAAACAAAATGGCAAAGCTTACCAAAACCATTAATAGAATAAACTGAGACTGGTGAATTGTGCAGCATAGATAACATTTATTTGCCCTTGATTTTGTTCTATTGTCTATACAACTATTCTAAGATTTCAATTATTTCAGATAATCAAACACATTTATGCAGCTCTTCTTTTTTTGCAACAGTTTCGACTGCCACACCTACAATTTTTCAAAGAACATCACTTTATCAGATGTAAGCAAAAAACTGTTAGTTATATCCCAGCACATAGTCACTTTAGGTCAAAGTGTAAAAAAAATATAACCGAGAAGATGAAAGGCTTCAGCTGTGCTAGCACAGTGGAAGGGGAATGATTTTGACCTTTGTCAAGCTACTGTACTTCCCTGTGCTTTATCTTATCAAATTAATAAATTGTAAGCTCTCCAAGGAAACTGCTTTGTGATTTCCTTTCTGCAATGCTAACTAGATTCTAAGAATTAAAAAAAAAGCACAACCGTTCATTATGTATATATATGATCCATTTCTAATGAAAACGTTGTTTAATCTACTGTATTACACAGACAGTAGTGTCCATAATGATAGCATATTTTTATTAATTGAATTTGCAACAATAATGTTGTATTAGTAACATTTTAAAAATTCTGTTAAGTAGCAACACCTAATTACCATGTATGACAGAAGTGATGCTTGAGCAAATTGGTGTCACAGTATAGTGCTGCACAACATACAGAGAAGTATGCAGCATGTAGGTGGCAATGGTATATATTAGGGATGCACAGATACTTTTTGAGTACCAGTGCCAATACTTGGCATTTTCATGAGAACTACCAGGGTTGCAGCAGTGGCAGCTGGGACCTGTCTCTGGCACTCCACCACTGTCCCGAAATCATTAGTCTGTATTGATTTAGAAAAACTGTCACATGACAATAAACAAAAATGTATCAGTACTCATACTTGTAAGTACTCGGCAAGTACCAGTACTCGTACTCGCAAAACTGGTATCGGTGCATCCCTTTATTTACATTTATAAAAACAAAATCATACATTAAAACAGAGATGTTCTAATCCCAGGAGCTCCGTGTGCTCCTTACAAATGACAGCTGCCTCCTAACTTTTGAATTTTTCTCTAGTGTAGTCTTGGAACTAAAAAGTATCGGTACATGTACTCGTACTTGTACCGAGTACTGTACTTGGTATCTGTGCAACCCTAGTATATATGGTATATAAGGTGTGTATGTATATATATATTGTAACAAGGACACTCCACTGTAGTCCAGGTAAATCAAATAGAATGCAGTTTAATAAAAGGACAAACACAAAATAGCCTGCAGCAGCAGCATAAGACAGTCCTTTATATGGCTTTCCTCATGAGCCCTCACTATGCTCTCCCAGCAGTGTTGTAAGGGTGGCAGGCTCAACTGGTAGTGAGAGTGGTAAACCATGCACGAGACAAGGACACCCAGGAACAGTCAAAGCAGGTTTATTCTGCACTTTTATTTAGTAAGTCAGTAAACAAACACAGCTATAATGCAGCAGGGCATTCTATAGCAAGTCTATAACATAAAACAAACAAAACATCTGCACAACTTATGTCAGTTCCTGACTAACAGGGTGCCCCTAATGGGCTCCCCAAAACAAATGAGCAGCACAGGTACCTTTTTAACATTCTGCCAGCAGTCAGCTCTGTGTTCAGTGGGTCGCGGAGTGGAGGCATGCCACCTGTCTCCATGTTCCATTCTTCTCTGGGTGGAGGGGAATTGGGAAGTTCCAGGTGAGGGGAACCCCAGGGCTGCCATCAGTGGAGTATTGCCGATGCATATGCAAGGGTCTCAAGCAGCCTGGGGGGGCCCAGGTCACAACCAATAAGTTTTCACTCTATAGTGTAATATTCACAACTCCTTGGTACGGCCCAGGCCCCCCCTCTACAGAAAGAGCTACTTGGTACCTTCCTGTGTAGTGGCAGTATGTTTTTTTTCCTCTGTTCAGAAGGCAGAGCTGCAGCATTGGCAAGCTTTACCCAAGGAGAAAGGGTGTGGTGGCTGGAGTGGTGTTTCTGTTGTTCAGGCAGCAAAATTCCCCCCTCTGAGGCCACACACTTTCTTCGCCGGGGGGGGCACCCACACACTTTCTTCACCCAGAGTACCCACATGTGCTCTGCACCTACAGCACCCTCACACTCTCTTCACCCACAGCACCCTCACACACACTGTGCATCCACAGCGCCAACACGCACTGTGCACCCACACCGAAAACACACACTGTGCACCCACAGCACCCACACGTGCTCTGCACCCACAGCGCCCACACACTCTCTTCACCCACAGTGCTCACATATGCTCTGCGCCCACAGCGCCAACACACACTCTTCACCCACTGCACCCACAGCACCTACACAAGTTTTGCACCCGCAGCACCCACACGCGGTCTGCACCCACAGCGCCCACACATGCTGTGCACCCATAGCACTCACACATGCTGTTCACTCACAACACCCACTCACTCTGCACCAACAGCACACACACACTGTGGATCCACCCACACACACACTCTGTGCGCGCACGCTCTCGGCACCTACAATGCCCACACACTCTCTTCACCTACACACTCTGTGCATCCACACCACCAACACTGCACCCACTTTGTAACCCCACTTTCCCCAGCTTCACTGGTGTAGCAGTGTTATTTTAAGTTATAATTACACTGCCACACCCAAGAAACTGTTTAAAATATTCATATATACATTGTGGAATACTGCACAAGTTGTTTTGTGGAATAAATGATAACGTTCGGAAATTAAATTATTTTTGGGTCGTGACTTAATGACTAAGGAAAAAAATTGGTCCTAAGGTTACACAGGTTGAGAACCACTGCCTTACAATATATTTCTAAAAAATATGTGTCACATAACTACAGTATATGATAAAAAAATACTTAAAACTAATATGTACCCACCCAACTAAAGCTATATGTATACTTGTGATGCTTATATTTATATGTCCTACTTAGTTTTAATGTGACATATTCATGGTTGTCTATTGAAATCACTGGCAGTTTTACTATGTCAGTGATCACTGTATACAGAAGCCCTTGTTAGAACTGTGCAGCCACTGCCGCACCTCAATCTTTTATCCAGTGCAACATTCCATATGCTGCTTATATAGTTGCCATTGCTGAGTGGGCAGACCATGTTGTCATAAATCCCTTCTCAAGACCAGTGGCTGTAATAGTAATTTTCAGCCCAGCAGCTTAGAAGCAGCCATTTGTTGGACAATAATTGAAGCCAGTGAATCAGGATTCAAACGCTAGTCTACATGCATTTAATGCTATTTTTCGGATGAATATTGTTTATCTTTAAATGCAGGAAAATACATACTTTTTTATCTGGAATAAGTATACAGATTACAAAGTCAGAGTACTCTTGATCCTCATATTTGCTGTAGGCCAGTGTCTCAGATAATATTAAATTTACTGGATAATATGGCAGCCAGGTAACTAGCATTTCTATGTTTTATACTTTTTAAAACTGATGTTTTATATTATACAGCATACAGTAAATATACAGTATATTTGTTCCTTTCAGAGATGATTATCTCTCATTCATACCTCAGACAAAAGCATTCAGTGGTGGTGGTGGTGGTGGTGGGGGGACAAATAAATGTTTTGACTTATTCTGTGTGTGTAATTGTAGCTCGAGATATTGAGCTCTGTAAGGCTAGTAACTGTACATGGCAAATCTGTAAAAAGTGCGATACGCTCCTGGTATGGTCAGTCATCTAGGTTAGCAATCTAGGTGCAATATAATATAGGTAATACAATAGGAAGTAAGGAGTGCACAGTACTGTGTATAGCATCCAAACAGAGAGAGAGAGAGAGAGAGAGAGAGGGGTCTTCTGCATTAAAAGAAAGATTCAATGGTGAATAGCATGACAACCCTTACAGTGTGGTACGGTAGCAAATGAGTGTTCATCATATGGCAATCTGGGATGCAGCGGCAGCAGAGAGTCCAAGAGTCTGTAGCTGGTGGGGCTCTGAGATGAAATGTGGGCCACCACATAACTGGTCTTGGCTGGTGGTTGCCTACATGGCCCAGAGGAGATTAATTTCTTCCAGCAGTGGTGCTAGGCAGTGTGTTTTTGGGCTTTACCCCTAATGAACGCTTGTTTGTTAAACACATGGTATGTGTTTTAATGCTATTTGCCATTAAAGCTTCCTTTTAATGCAGAAGACCAGTACCCTGCCTCCCTCTCCAAATATATTATAGACCTAACTGAAACTAAAAGGTGTAGCAAATGCAGGCATTTTATCGGTCACCATAGAGGATGGTAGTCAGATTGTAATCAGTCTGATGCTTATTTGCAGTCTATGCCCATCTGGTTTCCCCTAATCAGTAAGTATGTCTCCCCAGCCGATCACTGTGAGGTTAATTACTAGTGGTGTATGCTGGGAGAGGAGATAAATACTTGGGGTGGACCAAGTAGCTCTCTCTTCCTCCCCCGGGCCCTGCCTGAGGGGAGGCTGCTATGGACTGTCTGAGATGGCTAGGCCTGGAGCCTAGGAACTTAGACTGAGGCCTAAGTCTGGAAGCCCAGTGGTTACTACTGATGACAAGGATAAATATGACTGGTGACTTCTACCTCATGTGCTGCTGTGCCAGCTGGTCTTCATGCTGTGAAAGGAGACAGCTACTACGCCCTGCCACTTGAAGGAGTCTACATCAGCCTGGATGACCTGGACCCTCAACCTCTCTCCCTGAAGTTCATCAATAAAGTTTCTCAGCATCACATCTATAGTCTAGACATAACTTTTATTGACCACCATAGAGGATGGTAAATAATGGGCGAAGTGAAACTAAATACCGCTAAACATGGAGATTACTGAGCTGCAGTAACCCATAGCAACTAACCCTAAGACCGAGGTATTTTCAATCCTAAGGTATGCTGGTGTGCTGTGGATCCATTATTGAGGCCTGTCACAGAGGAGATACAGGGAGACCCAATACACTACTGTATGCTATCCCTTAGAGCACATGTGTGAAACTCAAGGCCCAGGGGCCGAATCCGGCCCTCCAGGCCATTTCCTAAACTTCTACTTTCAGATCTAGGTATTAAGTTATTACTAAAACCAGTGATAATCAAATGCAGAGGCAATTATGATAAAGATTACATACATTTATATAGTCTTACAGATACCTTTGAGGGCAACCATAATGTTGATGCGGCCCACGATTAAATTGAGTTTGACACCCGTGCCTTAGAGGGTGCGCTACAAAGGCATAGTTCACAAAACAGTAATTTGTTATTTCTGTGTGTACTGCATGGTTTGGGTTAAGTAACTGCACAGAAACACATGCACGCATGAACATATCAGTTTGTACACACCACACATGCTGATAAATAGACTGTGTATGGAGGAACACTGATCAAATGAAAATCCACCTGGACAGAAAGGAAATTCAGATCATACTTGCAATACCTCATCTGTAAGCTTTTTTATACTAAGACCATTTCTATTGCTCTGGAAATTCAGATTGCACTGAGGTGGGGGAGGCCAATGTTTTCGTGCAAATGACCAGTTTTAGTTTACAGTGCTTGTTACTAATTATTGTGGTAATCTTTATTCTTCTTTTCAGCATACTGTGGAATATGTACTTTTACCTGGTAGGATAAACAAAGGGTATATTTAAAGGAAACATTGAAACTGCATACAAAACCTAGCTTTTCAACTGTTATTTGATCAAACATAGTGTATTTAAAGCTGAAGACAGATATGGAAGCCTTTAAATAAAAGAAAGGTCATGAGTTGCTCACAGCTGAAAAGAAGTTCACATTTCCTAATGGAAGTTACATATTGTAAATGAAAAATGCTTAGTAAATGTAGCATAAACATTAGAGCAAATTAGACATGACATATAGGTGATAGGGCACAGCAAACATATATTGTGTTCTTGTACCATAAAAGAATGTTGCTTTAAATTGTATGATTCATCTCAACTCATGAAAAGTGTAGCATGTTACAGCAACAAACCTATTATTTTGTATATACAATTAAATCATTTCTCCCCTTCATGACATTGTGTTTAGGTTTCCACTCAGTCTTGCACATCAATATCAGATGATACGGAAAATAAAGATAGCCAGAAGCTTGTTATTGATTCTAGCCTATAAACAATACAAGTGCAATTAGTCTTAATATAGAACAAGTTTACATATGCTTAACTTATTATATTTATAGCAAACACAATTTACTGTTGGATACTGTTGACAGATAAAGCTGATAAAATTGGACATTGAAAAACACTGAGGAAGCACACAACTTACTTGTGTTCCAGTGATATATTGTATTGGCAAATGTCTAAATTAATTTGTGGTTGTAATGTAGGATGCCAGCCAGATGATCCTAGAACTAATATTGGTGGAGAAAAAAGCGTGGGCCGATAATGTCATGACTAGATTCAATAGTTTTTTGGTTTGAAATGTAAAAACACATGGTGGTAAAATGAAATCAATGGGCCTATTTGTACCAAATGAGAGTGGATACAGCTATCTACCATCTGCTATACTCCAAGGTATTACCTTACATCATGGCCTGCATTGTATTGCCCATTCATAAAATGCAGGCCGCTGCGTATATCCCGTGGTATGTGAAAGAGAGAGTTCTATCTGCCTAATGCAGTAAAGAGAACTTGATTAGAAGAGAAATGTTTGATAGCTCACGCAACAGTGTTGTGCTCCCATTTTTTTTGTTCCCTTCATTCATTTTTATTGTGCTCTGCCTGATTTGAATCAACCACTAAATGTACATTTTACACACAGTGTTATGCAGTTCCAAAATCATGTGTGTGTGCAATGTACATTGACATTAATTTTGAATTACACCCCAAGGCATATACAGTATACAATACACCTACACTGCAGTACAACTCAGTCCGCCACACAATGGGGAGCGTCTATTCTGTTGAGAGGATGAGAATGGGCTGTTGTAGACAGAAGTGGCCAGGTCAGGTTGGACAAGGTAGTATTTTTTATATAAAAGTAGTTAGTAGCAGAATTAAGAAGAGAAGGGTTGAAGCGGCAAAGGTTTGTACTGGTAACTGTTTGCTGATTGGGGGGATAGGGGGTCGAGGACAGGATGATTATGAAACTGATAAAACTGTGGTCAGAGGGAGGACAAAAAGTGTTGGAGAGGTTGCAAGGAGTGCAGAGGTAGTAGAATATAAGGTCAAGTGTGTTGCCCTCAGAGTGAGTAGAAGTGTGTCCCCATTAAACTGAATGCACATAAACGCACATAGTATGTATTATACCATTTACACTCCTGGTGTTAATGAGGCCTTATTTGTGTGCCTGTTTCAGAGATATCAACCTGTATAAATAGTGTACAGTGTGACCTTTTCTTCAAGCAAAACCCGAACACTCTAGCACCACGTGGCACTTTTTTTTTGGAGAATATAAAGGAGAGAGCGAGGAGGGACAGCCAGGAGAGAGAACAAGGAGGGACAGCCAGGAGAGAGAGTGAGGAGAGACAGCTAGGGGAGAGAGTGAGGGTAGACAGCAAGGAGAAACAGCCAAGGGAGAGAACGAAGAGAGACAGCCAGGAGGATGAGCGAGGACAGCCAGGAGAGAGAGTGAAGAGAGACAGTCAGGAGAGGGAGCTAGGAGAGACAACCAGGGGAGAGAGAGGAGAGACAGTCAGGAGAGTGTGCCCTTCAATTATTTTCTGCACCCTGTGTTTCAGACACCTCCTTGCTCCCTGAGTTCCAGCATCCATCTGTGTTCCGTGCCTCCTCTATGCACTCAAGTTGGAACACCAGGATCCCATGGTTCCCCTTGCCCAGCTGACATCGTGACATCTTGTGTCTGGGTTTCAGCTGGCCTGAAACCTGGACACAGCACATACAGGACTCAAAACCTGGACTCTCCGGGTGAATCCCGGACAGGTGGCAACCCTAGGTGAGAGCAGGACTGGATTTGTCAGTAGACCACATAGATAATGACTTAGGATGCCATTATACTTCTTCCCACTTATGCTGCTGCTTGGTCTCACAGAACCTGATTTCCTACAAAAACATGGCCATTAGTCCAGCCTCCTGCCTGCCCATGCTCTCTCCGGGTGACAGCAGGAATGGATTTGTCACTAGACCACATAGACCATGGCTTAGGATGCTATTATACTTTTTGCCATTTATTCTGCTGCTACTTAGCCTCACAGACCCAAATTCTCTGCAAAAACATGACCATTAGTTCCGCATCCTGCCTGCCTGCCTATGCTCCCACCCCCACTGTGCAGTGACATAATACTTTTTTGGTGCCTCCAGATATGTGTAGCGTGTGACTCTCATCCTCTCTTACGATGATAGTATAGGCCTGAGTACCCAGCTAAGCAGCAACACTACCATGTAGGCCCAAGAAATAAGGAAGGTAGGTATATGCCGCCTTGGATGGCAGGCCTTTGGGTCAGCCTGTTGCTTTGCCCTACATAGTCTGTTATATGAAGGTTACCTTTTTCTCAAACTGCAAACTGGGAGACTCATTATAAACTGGCAATGTCTAAGTGGTGACTAGCTAGGAACATTCAGTTACTCCCTGGTGAAATTAGACTTTTTTAATCTTAGGATATGAACATTACCCCTTAAGGCCTGTAGGATGATCCTGGGGACCTCCAGAACTTTAAAATTAGCCTGTGCATTATACACTGGCCAGGCTCATTTTCACAATGTCACTGCTGCCTAAGAAAGAGGACGTTAGTGGCCTCAAAGTGCTGCTTCCTGTTGGGATATGAACATTACCCCTTAAGGCCTGTAGGATGATCCTGGGGACCTCCAGAACTTTAAAATTAGCCTGTGCATTATACACTGGCCAGGCTCATTTTGACAATGTCACTGCTGCCTAAGAAAGAGGACCTTAGTGGCCTCAAAGTGCTGCTTCCTGTTGGTGACAGTAAAGTGTCCTGTCTTTTCATCTAAACATGGTGTGCTGTGTCTTGGATTTTGGACTGTTGTGATGAAGCCATCCAGCAACCTTTGATGATTGGGTCTGAATGCTGTATAGAATGCTCTGGATTTCCTGGATTTATTAATGCTGCCTGTGACCCCTTTGGTGTTTTTTTTATTTCTTTTATTTTCATATATTTATTTGTATTCAATGTTAATTTATTCCAGGTATGTATATAGCACCACCACTTTTTATATAGTGCTTCACATACTATCCATCCATATCAGTCCCTACCTTAATGCAGCTAACAATCTAAGCTTCCTATCTCACATGCATACATACTAATACTAGAAACAATTTAGACAGCAGGTTGTTAACCTACCAGCATTTATTTGGAGTATGAGAGGAAAGTAGAGTGCCCTGAACAAACCCACTCAAGCACAGGGAGAACATGCAAACTTCAAGAAGATAGTGTCCTGGCTGGTATTCAAACCCCCCAGTGATTCAAGGCAAAAGTGCTAATCTCTAAGCTATTATTTCCTCTGCTTTCCATGCACACAGGTATGTGGCATGTGGAAAATGCTCTCCAGTGGTGACATGGAGACACCATTTACCACTCAGACCACAAAAAAAAAGTAATTACATTTTCACTGCAATTCAGTACAAGCATGCCAGTAATGTAGTTTGTATCATTGTACAGGGCCCTACAAATTAGCAAAACAAGGTAAACAGAACGGGTTGCTTGTTGAAATAGGGGGTTAGTGATAAAGGACCTCCACTTCTGATTTGTATGGTCCTTTTGACCCAGATGACAACACACGGAGGCAAAACATGTGCCCAGTAACTGTGGTTCTCATTAGAAAGAGGCCAATCAGCACAAGTGTGGAAACATCATTCATTTATCTGCATGGTGATCTCTGCAGGTTGCCAAAGGTACAAGTGATAGGGAAAATGGTCCATCCATGTTGTATAAAATAAATTAATGGTCTAGGTTGAAAGCACTAAACTTTCACAGAACAAAATGTACTCTCCAGTTAGTAAACAAACCTTATTGTTTTTCAATAATTCCTGCAGTTTCTCTGTTTCATTTCTCACCAGCCTTTCTTAGTGACTACAAAATGTGATTTCCCTGCCTACACAATACCCAAGTGTGGGCTTGACTAATGCAGCCTAATGATTAACACTACACCTGACAACACAACAAACTGCGTGTGCGTAATATGCTAAAGAACAAACCCTTCACACCACAGCTGTAACAGTTTTCTTTCCATTTTCTTATCTTAAAAAAAAAGGATTCTATAAATGGTTTATTTAAGTTTTTTTTATTTTTAATTAATGCATATGAAATGTTTAGAACAAAATAATATTGAATATTAAAGTGGGGTAATAATTTACAATACACATTTCTCCTGCTGTCCAGTAATCCCACAGAAGGTAACTACTAAACTAAACTCCTCCTCTAAACTCCTCTGGGCCTGATTCAAAATATGGCCAACACTTCCTCATAGTTCATAGACAATGGGGTTGATTTACTAACCTTATAAACACACCACGAACATGTATACACCTCTGTAGCATGTTCCCTCCCAGCATGATCTATGGGTGGAATCTAAACACCTTTGTAGTGTGTACACACCCAGCAGGTATGTTGTGCAAAGCCCTGCATGAATTTGCAAGGTGATCTTGTGTAAATTAGCTCTATGTTGTGTTGCTTGCGTTGATGAATGCAGGAATGTAAATGCATGAGCTAACCATTTTTGTCTAAACTGTGAAGCAGCATTATATATGCATCATGTGCATGATTTTTCCATATATGGCATTAGTGGAAATATGCTTTTAGAGACTTTTTGGTTGATAAATACGTTTTGCTGTGTAAAAATCATACGCACCTAGTGCGTGCGTGTGTTTAGGTTAGTAAATCACCCCCAATGCCTCATGCAATGGGATAGATTTACTAAAGGACTAAAGAATTTGTGAATACTTACATATCATAATTAAAAGTGAAGCTCTCTTCACTTCAGTCATCCAATCATATACAAGCAAATATCTTTAATATTGTATTTGTATTTTATAATACTTCTTTACCTGCCTCACATTTTTCACTTCACTTAAAGTGTATCTAAATACAAAAACAAAAAATTACTATATTGCAACTTACCAATCTTTAAATATGGTAGTCGGGGCTGGTGCTAGACTATTTTGCGCCCTAGGCAAGACCAGCTACTTGCACCCTCTAGCCCCACTCCCACGGTGCAGCCCCCAATCCCCTCCCCATGCACGGCCCCATTCTCCTGCCGGATAGCTTCTGCAGGTGTCAGGTGAATGTAAGCAGTTGGGAGCAATAGGCAGACTGCTATTGGCTATATCAATCTAAAATAACCAATAGCAGACTGGCTTTTGAAACTCCCCCACTGAGCAGAGGAGCGGACCTGACAGAGAAAATTGTCTCTCAGTTCTGCTTCTCTGCTCAGTTGGCAGGTACAATAACCATCCTGCTATTGGCTTTTGCAATTTGAAATAGACTGGGGGGGGGGGGGGGTTTTGGGGCCTGGCCTCTGGGCTACTGCCT
>NW_017306978.1:829997-847435 GCF_000935625.1 Nanorana parkeri | reverse complement strand
GGGTGTGTTCGAGGCTGTGCCCTTGGCTACTGCCTAGTTTGCCTAGTGGCAGCACTGGCCCTGGTGGTAGTTGCATTCTTTTTCTTTTTAGGCCTTTTTCCTATAGTTTCACCTGGTGATCTGGCCACTTCATGTGTTAGGGTGGCTCCACTCTTTAGAGGAGCAGTGGAGCCACCCTTGGGCAGCAGAATTGTCAATGTGTGGATAGTGTTAGATAGACTAGCAGATTTAGATCGATTTGACTAACAAATTAATAGACATGTGCAATTCATTTCGTTCTGAATCAAAATTTTCCCCGAAATTCGGACATTCGGACACATCCAAACTTGCAGATCCCAATGCATCCGAATGTATCTGAATCCGAATTTCCGTTTCCGAATTTCGGATCCTGTCCGAATTTTGTTCAAAAACTAAACTGAATGGAGCATGTGACTGCTCTGGCCAATCAGATGTGTTTTTCGGTTTTATGCATCCGAATGGGTCTGAATACGAATTTTCATTACAGCAACATGGGAGTCATATAGTATATGGCTGCCATGTTACCGTAACAAAAATCTGTGTTCAGTATATACAGTATATATATATCTGTATATGGTTTTCTGTGGTATTCGCAGTGAATATTGGTAAACTTATCCGAAACTAACAAAAATTCGGATTTTGTCCGAAACCCAAACTGAATTGAATTTCGGATCCGAATCCCAAATTCCGCAACAATAAAATATCCGAACCAAATGTTTTGGCAGCTTATGTTGTCTACAAATTAAACCCAAACTACAGCAAACACGTTTTAGGCAGTTACAGCAACAGTTTGTTTTTCTTTTGGGATAAAGGTTTTACATAAATTAATAAAAGCTGACTATTGTAAGCACCCCTGTCAGGGTAAATGGCTTGTCCCAACTCTATATCTGCCACTTTTTCTAGACAGCTTGGCCTGTTAAGTGAAGTTGAAAAATAACATTTACTTGCCGGATCACCTGGGGAAAATTAAGGAAAAAAGAAAATGAATGCAGCCATTGCATCCAAGAATTATTAAGCTGCAATATATTACATGTTTGCATTTGGGTTTAGATACAGTTTAAGTTAACATTCTCTACCCATTTAGTAGTGTACTTCAGTATATCCAATTTGTGAGCATGCATGTGTCTTTTGCTAAATAATTTACTAATAATACTTTCTACTGTGCAATGAGGGGGAGAAGTCAACAGTTCTTGAATTTAGAGTTTCACCTTCTGTCACAGTCTAGCAAGGTTTGGGTTAGTATGGATCTCAGCTGCGGAGATTGATAAATAGGATTGAGGGTTTGGTTCAGTTTGGCGGACCCCAATGCACTCAGTACCAAGGGGAACCGCTTAACATCATGTACCCCGACCTATGTGTGTTGGTTTGACGTAATACACTACGCTATAACAGTAGTACTAAGAAAGTAAGTTTGAGGAAGTGGCAGTCAATAGGTTGGAGTAGATCCGCATATGCTGGCGGACTGCTAGGACAACAGTTTTGCTACTGACTCAGTAATCAAGAGAGCAACGAAGATGTAAATGGAAGTGGATATAACCGGTGGCAGGATGAGGAAGTGGCAACAAATAGGTTGGAGCAGATCCGCATATGATGGCGGACTGCTTGGAGCAGTTGGAATCTTACAGTTCATCAAGTGAGCAATGCGGTTATGTTTGGGGGTGCAACAAACAGATGAGTTGTCAATGGTTATCTCTGATCACAGTTCAACAATTCAGCATAAGTAAAGGTGAAGTAGTTTCAACAGGTAGTTGATTACTTGTTAAGCCAAGCCTGAGTTCCCAATACAGCACAACCAGGTATTTGAGTGGAAATAACAGGTGGGAAGTTTCCCAGTTACTTGCGGTTTGCTTGAAGGTATGAGGCAAATGTGGATGGTACTTGGGGTGATCGATGCAACCTCAGTGTTGGTCCAATGGCAGGTCCTGGTGTGCAGCAATGAGTCTCACTCTCCAGTTCAGCCTGTAACACAGTGTCTCTTGCTCTGTCCTCAGAGCCACTCGCTCGACGTTCCAGAACGATAGAACGCCGAGTGAGTGGCTCAGCTGTGTTTTTGAGGAGGAGCTGCAGCCAAGGGGAGGAGTCGGCCATGACGTCATGGACGGACGGCACGCCTCAAACACGGAGCTCTGATCCGGGTAGGTCTGTGACACCTTCCTATCTCTATTGCTATTCCGCTGGTCTAGAGAGAGGAGTTGTGATGACATATTTTATAAATACTAGACAAACTCTAAAATTCCCTTAATGTCACATTTGGATGCATTAACTAAAGATCCAAAAATCTCTTGAAATTCAGGACTCGTTCTGTAAGGTATGAATTCAAGAAAGATACTGTAAGCAACATGCCCGTTCCACGCATGTGCCAAGTCCCGCTAAGAAGAAAAACACATGCATGCGCACAACGAGCATTTCCCATCGAAAGACGCGCAGTATGGCGCGCGGGAAGCGACGCGCACACGGTGCGAGTTCCAGGAAAAACGCGCCAAAGGCGCACAGGAAGTGATGTAATTGATTACCTCACTTCCCTATATAAACCGAACCAGCATGTCTCTCAAATTGCTGGATTGTCTTATCAGCTTCTGTCTTGTGTATCCTGTTTCCTGTTTTGAATATTAGATCACCGTTTGCCTGGATTCTGACCTCGGACTGTTTTTGGATTACTCTTCTGCCTCTTCCTTCGGTACTGCATCTGACCTCCTGGATTTTGACCTCGGCTTGTCTCAACTTTGTTTCTGGATTACCCTTCAACTTGCACGGTTTCACAACCACTGGCACTCGTGCCACTCGGTGTCTGCCTGGCCTCTGTCACCATCCTCAAAGGCCATAAGACACAAGGTGCAAGGGAAGCCTCCTCAACCATCCAGTCTCCCAGACCAGGTTAATAATAGATACTTATTGCACTTGCAAATTTTCAGTGGGAATTTCAACATTCATATGCTGATGAATTATGGACAATTTATTACAAAAATATTATTCTCTCTTCAGTCAAGCTCATAAATAACAGTTATTTAGAAAAGTGGAATGTGGAAATGTGTCATTTCTTCAACCTATTTTCAGTAGTATAAATTATATATGTGCAATAATTTTTACCCCTGACCGCTTGGCTCATCTATTCCTAAGTTTGATGACAGAGTTACAGTTGTTTAATTTAGTGACTGCAGTGCAGTCAGTGAGTAATATTAAGAGTGCTGAATTAATCAGAAAGCTTGAATATCTTTGGAGAAAACTGTCTTTTAATAAGAGTGCAGAGCAGAATAATTATGTTACACAATTTAATTGGTTATTTTAGCAAAGCACTTTTTTACAGCTATAACTGTAAGAACTGAAGGGCAACTCCAGTAAAATAGTGTCTCAGGTCAAGAGAAATAGCACTACAAGGGTTCACAGGACCTGTATCTCTACGTCTTCCCACTAGACACCAGTCTCATAGATGACTATAGAGAAATAATATCGGATATCTAAGGGAATGGATGCATGAACTGATCTGCTTAACAAGGGCTCAGGCATCTAGACTTTTCTCAGTCAAAATAATGACTTACAAGTGAGTTTTATTTAAACCTTAAGATAGCCATATAAGTAGTGAACCAAGCTATTTATCTCTTTCTTGGGGGGAGGGGGTGGTGGTGCCTTACTTCACCAACTTTTGTCCACACAGGTTTTTAGTTAACCCTCCCTAATGTAGTTGCTCTGCACCTGCTCTGAGCTTACAGAACATGCATCAATTTTCTTAGCTACTGACACAATGCCCAAATAGATAAAACTTGCAGAGTTCTTGACTAATTTAGACAGCAGTGATCTCTACTGATTGGTCCTTGGGGAAAATGTGCTATAAAATATCAAAATGTTTGCATGATTAAAAAAACTTGCATACAGTAAAATGAAAAAAAGTAAAAAAAACCTATAAAATAAAACTTTAAAAAGTGAAAAACAATTTTTAAAGATAGAACATCTGGGATTTACAATACCTGGCAATACCAATGCAATTCATGGAATGGTTTCTTTTAACTGAATTCTTTTAAAAGTTAGTTATAAAGTTAAGAAAGGATAGAAAATTCTAGGTATTTCTTGTCTCACATGTGTTTGGAAGGTTAGAGCTGAACTCCAGCTATATCAATTTATATAAACTTACACTGGTCCCACTTGGCACAATGTAAGTATATATACTTACATTGGGTTAACCTGTGAAACACTGTAGTAGCCACAGCTTCTACAGTGTCTTACAGCGCTATTCTGGGTCCTATACTGTTGCTGTGCTGAGCGGCTTCACCTCTGCTGTTGAAATACGACAGGATGCTTGATCAGCACAGCGTCCATGCAGTGAAAGGCTAGTATTCTTCTCAGTGAATACTGGGCATTTTCTGATTGGTCGCACAGTGGTGCCTTGACATCTTCACCTTGTCTAATCAGAGAACACCTAGTATTCATTGAAAAATACTAGGCATTTACTGAATGGCCACTGTGCCAAGCGAGTGAGCCACTGGGGGTGATTTACTAACCTAAACACACGCACGAGGTGCGTGTGATTTTTACACAGCAAAACGTATTTATCAACCAAAAAGTCTCTAAAAGCATATTTCCACTAATGCCATATATGGAAAAATCATGCACATGATGCATATATAATGCTGCTTCACAGTTTAGACAAAAATGGTTAGCTCATGCATTTACATTCCTGCATTCGTCAACGCAAGCAACACAATGTAGAGCTAATTTACACAACATCACCTTGCAATTCATGCAGGGCTTTGCACAACACACCTGCTGGGTGTGTACACACTACAAAAGTGTCTAGATTCCACCAATAGAGCATGCTGGGAGGGAACACACTACAGAGGTGTATACTTGTTCGTGGCGTGTTTATAAGGTTAGTAAATCAACCCCACTGTGTTTAAACAGCAGAGGGAAAGTCGCTCAGCATAGCAGCTGGAGATCGCTAGATCGGAGGCTGGAATTGGGTTCTAAATCTTGAAGCTTAAAACATCCAGGGTCATCACATAAGCAAGTTCAATGGTTCTGTTAACATGATTTCATACATCATCAATGTGTGTGGGGCTCTTTATCAGGCTGGCTGAATTATCTAAATTGATGGTGCTATAAGAAATTGTATATCATTTTAACAAAAGCCTGGATATTTTAAATAATGTTCTGTAACAGTGATTATATTTTTTTTAATTGCTTACTTACTTTAGATGCTCCACTGTCTCATGAGAGCGCTAGAAATTAGATCCAACTAGGGCAACTAAAATAGGTACAGGATGTGCTTATACATCTAGAGGCTGTGAATAAAAGACTTAAGGAACGCAAATGAAAATAGCCAAAGTTTTACTAATTTATTTGGTGTTTGGTGTCAGCAGCTTGAAGGAAATAGCATTTCAGTGTGGACTTTAGTGAGGAGTTCCTGTGTTGCAAAGTGACCTTAACTAAAAAGCAATCCTTAACCTTCTTCAACACTGACTAAATGAACCAGTGCCTTAGCACTTAACCGTTAACATATAACCTGATCCTCTAACGCTTCACTCCCCAAACTAAATCCTAAAACTTAAACTAAACCATCAAATCCCGATCCTAACATGTAACCCAATACAACCTCTTAATTAAGCCCTAACATTAAAAAACCCCATGTACTCACCACTCACAGCTTCGTACCACTACATACCAGCTCATGATCCAAAGTAACACTGCCGATAAGCACCTCATTTTATTGATAAGTCCTTTATATGTGTATTTAAAGACAGAATTAGGCACCACCTGGGTTGGCATAATTGTATTTACCTTTTAATTACACTCTCTAAATATATTGTATCAGGCAGGTTTTATGAAATACATTTGAATAATTGGAGGACATCATTATGTTTAACTGTAAACAACCTAATAATTGTATACATAGCAGATTCCTTGGTTGTTGTAATAATGCAGGACTTGTTCTACGTCAATAAAAAATGTCATTGATTTTCCTAATGTGTTTTAATATAAATGTGTGATTTATGAACATATTTAGTGATTTATTTCAAGGTATCTCAATAAAAGGTATAATCTAGAACATCTTTTAAATAGTCCTGAATTTGTATCTTAAAGTATTACAATATATAAATCCACCAGCTCAAAAGGGATTTTCCTCCTTGCAACAACAGGAGCAACAACAGGAGCTGAACTCTGGGAGCTGAGCTCAATAAAAGCAGGCAGAAGGCAAAGGAGTCACCAGTATTGTCTATGGTCTCCCTGCAGATGATGTAACCATGCCTTGCTCTGCATTGTGTCTTTGTGTGGAGGCGGCCATCTTGGTAAAGAATGGGCTTTGTCTTTACATGTTAGAGCTTCCAAGCAAGGAGAATACATTGCACTTCAAATCTCCTGAGACTAGCAGTTAGGGTCAGCTGTGACTTTCATTTCACACAGCGGATGTACAGCTAGCTATAAGGCTGTATTTGCAGGAGTGCCTAGGCACCCTTACACACCAAGAAGGGAACTGTTATTTTTCATGATGAATTACAATCAAAAGGTACATTTTTCAGGCTACTTCTTAGGCACGATTAACATTTCTAGATGACTGTGATAAAAATAGGAACGCCATCTGAATCTCTTTAGCCATACAGTGTTAGGGCTCTTTCACACGAGTTCGGTTGAGCCTGCGTTGATCTACACACATCAACAGAGGCTCAATGCCAGGGAACACAGAAAACAATTGTATTCTATGTGTCCTGTTTACATCATAATGCTGCTTTGGGTTAGGTTGCAGACATGCCTTATTTTGCAGCAATGCTCTGCAACCTATGTGGAGTCACCATCCATCATAGAAATGAATCAAATGTAATTTTGTGACATTTCAATAAATTACAAAAAAGAAAGGTCAACCGTGCCTTATACAGTATTTTACCATGTCACCACCCCCCACACCGCCCTCATGCAATGTACACCAGCATATGCAATCCCTAACTGAATGACATTTAACTTCCTAAAATTTCCTACAGCACTGTGTATCATAAACAAATAAAAACATTTTAAGAAAATAAGTGTTCACCCAGGGGCAGATCCAGAGTCTAGTCTCGGGGGAGGGGGGGGGGTTCACCCGTGCCTTATACAGTATTTTCCCATGTCACCACCCCCCACACCGCCCTCATGCAATGTACACCAGCATATGCAATCCCTAACTGAATGACATTTAACTTCCTAAAATTTCCTACAGCACTGTGTATCATAAACAAATAAAAACATTTTAAGAAAATAAGTGTTCACCCAGGGGCAGATCCAGAGTCTAGTCTCGGGGGAGGGGGGGGGGTAACCAGTGCCTTAGCACTTAACCGTTAACATATAACCTGATCCTCTAACGCTTCACTCCCCAAACTAAATCCTAAAACTTAAACTAAACCATCAAATCCCGATCCTAACATGTAACCCAATACAACCTCTTAATTAAGCCCTAACATTAAAAAACCCCATGTACTCACCACTCACAGCTTCGTACCACTACATACCAGCTCATGATCCAAAGTAACACTGCCGATAAGCACCTCATTTTATTGATAAGTCCTTTATATGTGTATTTAAAGACAGAATTAGGCACCACCTGGGTTGGCATAATTGTATTTACCTTTTAATTACACTCTCTAAATATATTGTATCAGGCAGGTTTTATGAAATACATTTGAATAATTGGAGGACATCATTATGTTTAACTGTAAACAACCTAATAATTGTATACATAGCAGATTCCTTGGTTGTTGTAATAATGCAGGACTTGTTCTACGTCAATAAAAAATGTCATTGATTTTCCTAATGTGTTTTAATATAAATGTGTGATTTATGAACATATTTAGTGATTTATTTCAAGGTATCTCAATAAAAGGTATAATCTAGAACATCTTTTAAATAGTCCTGAATTTGTATCTTAAAGTATTACAATATATAAATCCACCAGCTCAAAAGGGATTTTCCTCCTTGCAACAACAGGAGCAACAACAGGAGCTGAACTCTGGGAGCTGAGCTCAATAAAAGCAGGCAGAAGGCAAAGGAGTCACCAGTATTGTCTATGGTCTCCCTGCAGATGATGTAACCATGCCTTGCTCTGCATTGTGTCTTTGTGTGGAGGCGGCCATCTTGGTAAAGAATGGGCTTTGTCTTTACATGTTAGAGCTTCCAAGCAAGGAGAATACATTGCACTTCAAATCTCCTGAGACTAGCAGTTAGGGTCAGCTGTGACTTTCATTTCACACAGCGGATGTACAGCTAGCTATAAGGCTGTATTTGCAGGAGTGCCTAGGCACCCTTACACACCAAGAAGGGAACTGTTATTTTTCATGATGAATTACAATCAAAAGGTACATTTTTCAGGCTACTTCTTAGGCACGATTAACATTTCTAGATGACTGTGATAAAAATAGGAACGCCATCTGAATCTCTTTAGCCATACAGTGTTAGGGCTCTTTCACACGAGTTCGGTTGAGCCTGCGTTGATCTACACACATCAACAGAGGCTCAATGCCAGGGAACACAGAAAACAATTGTATTCTATGTGTCCTGTTTACATCATAATGCTGCTTTGGGTTAGGTTGCAGACATGCCTTATTTTGCAGCAATGCTCTGCAACCTATGTGGAGTCACCATCCATCATAGAAATGAATCAAATGTAATTTTGTGACATTTCAATAAATTACAAAAAAGAAAGGTCAACCGTGCCTTATACAGTATTTTACCATGTCACCACCCCCCACACCGCCCTCATGCAATGTACACCAGCATATGCAATCCCTACCTGAATGACATTTAACTTCCTAAAATTTCCTACAGCACTGTGTATCATAAACAAATAAAAACATTTTAAGAAAATAAGTGTTCACCCAGGGGCAGATCCAGAGTCTAGTCTCGGGGGAGGGGGGGGGGCACTGCAAGAAAATAACCACCCCACCTGGCTCTTCCACTGTTACTGTGCCACCCCTTCTCTCTCTTACTGCCTATGTGTCCACTGCCCCCCCCGGCTCTCCCCACGGGGTACAACGCACTCACCTGGCCTGCCATCCTTGGTCTGTACTCGCACAAAAAGCCCCAGCGTGGCCGAGACGGCTACCTAATTTGCCTGACTACAGTGCAGCCTCTCTTTGGGTCCCGATTGTTCGGTGTGGCCGGCTGGGCCCAGCAGAGTGGCGGAGGGATCGATAATAATAAATGCAGAGTGCTGAAGTCAGTAATGTAATGCAGTGCGGAGTTCAGTAATGTAACGCAGAGTGCGGAGCTCAGTAATGTAATGCAGAGTGGGGAGGTCAGTAATGTGACGCAGTGCGGAGGTTAGTAATGTGACGCAGTGCGGAGGTCACTATGGGCCCTAATAATGGCATGACCTTCAGTTTTACAAGTTCACATTGATTTGACACAAGCTGAAATTTTGTTTATCAATAAGCACCAAAAATAGCAAAATAGCTGCTTGTGTACATGGGAGATAATGCTTCTCACGTGTCATTGTAATGGTAGACTTTATTGCTGTCCTCTGAACCCCCCCGACATGGGTCAATGCCTCTACCAACAGCACCAATTGCCCCCCGGCGTCAGGAGGTGGGTGTCTGTGCCCACAAAAACCCACCTCCCCGGCGTCGGTCAGTGTCTCGATACACACATCCAGAAGTCGGCTTTAGAAGACTTACTGTTCCATCTGAACTCTCATTATTAAATAGCAAAAACGGCTGGGTTGGAGCCCGGCCCCCCCGGCCGACTGTGCCCCTTACTTACTACTGGCCGTACCCACCTGATGGCGGCCCTGCCTATGATCCTCACACACGGCTGAACATAAAGCTGTCAAGCTGTCACAGAGTTAACTGCGGTTCAGTGCAAAAAAACTGCATATTACCTGTATTATGCCGTTTTTTTACACTGAACCACAGTTAACTCTGTTAACTTGACAGCTGTATGTCCCGGCCATGTGTGAGGATGTACTCCTGTCACTGGTACCGTGGGTGCGAGCGGCTCTATCTCGGGGGGCAATTGCCCCATTGCCCCCCCTGGATCAGTCACTGTGTTCACCTTTTTTCATGCTTTGCTGCATCTCAGTGCTGCTGATGTCCTGTGGCTTACTCTAGTGATGGTTGGATGGACCATGTCTGCATCATGTGTGTTGAAATGACCACTTGTATTAGGTATTATTTTAATACATTTGCAGATTTAAAAATAAAAGATTTGAGTGACTGGTTTACATATACTTTAAATCAGACACAATCAGGCAACTGACATTGTAATTAGGAGGCCAGCAATAATATCATGAGCACTTCCCTGAGTCAATATAAGTGCCTAGATTTTTTGTAGTTGCTATATCACTGCTTCCTCTTAGCCTTGTTTACTAGGAAAATGGATTTGTTAATCTGGAGATCCAGTAAATCAGTAATCAGATTCTGTTTTGTCTGTGAGTTTGTTTGATGGCATTATTTATCAATGTATACAACCTGAATCTATGAATATCATTTTTAGTGTGAATTAAATAGCGTTATGCCTTTATCTATCATATTAGCTTTGTTTTTGTTGTTTTTAATAATTCAATGAAAGTCCTAGAAACCAAACCTCCTGATTATCCACATTCTACTTATACAATGGTCATTGCCAATATACGCATTTGTGGAGAAAAATAATGATTTCATTAAGAAATTAATGAAAGGCTACTTCCCTACTCAACCATCAATGGAAATAACTTAATTGTGGCCATATAAAACCTTATTAATCACTTTAAAAAGATGATTATACTCATACTTATTACTTTTCCATTTAGTCCATTAATTAGTTGCTCCATTCAAGCTTTAAAGTAGGATTGTCTTGTTGCTACTCAAGGAGCAATAATTCAAATAGCTCATCCTACTCATTTCTATTTATTTACAGATTTATTTATTTGCAGATAATTACTTTGTTTTTGTCTTTTTTTAAGCCTGGTCAATTAGTCATGTTTGACCTATACTGGTTCTTCTAATAACCTGACTTAAAAAATAGTAAGCAACAAGCAAAGGATTTTTTCTATATTATATTCATGTTTTTCATTCCACATATTCACCATGTTAAACTGAGTATTGAACAAGGATGTGTGGTCAGGGGAGGCAGGTGAGGCAGATGCTCACCTAGTATTATGGAGGAAAAAGCTGTCAGCTTCAAGTCTGATGCTGACCGCTTATTCTCCATTTAGAGTGGCTAGAGTGGCTTGTAACAGGTTACACAGCAGGGAAAGCCTTCCCGCTGTGTAACCTGTCATGGACAGAGCGCTGCCTCTTAATTACAGGCGGCGCTGCATCCGGCTTTTTAAAGCTAAGTTAGGTTACACAGCAGCAGGCTTCCTCACTGCTTGTGTAACCTAACTAATGAGGCAAGAGCTGCAACAGCCTCTACTCTATGTTAGAGGCTTGAGCTCTGTGCAAAGTGCCATTGGTCCAAGCTGTCCAATCAAAAAAAAGAAAAACAAAAACACTGAGGACATCAATCTCGATGCCTTGCCAGTGATGAGCAAGTGAGGGACAGGGAGTCTCCTCCCTTCCTCCTTCCTTCACACTAGTTTGGTGGGTGGGGCGTGCTGGGGGCGGGGCTGGGGAATGCCTCACCCAGCATGGAAGGTAGCGCGCATCACTAGTATTGAATAATATTCATTGAATAATATGAATTTAATATATTTTATTTAATTGAGTGAATTAGTTAAAACCTGTTAAGACCTCAGTTGATGCATTTTTGCATTGTAGTCCAGTTAGCTATTTTAAAAATATGAAATGTCCTCAGCATATTTGCCAATAGCAATACTGCCTTTGGAGAGGATGCTGGATGCTGTTTGTACTGTCTGAGCTGTGATGTATGATTCAGCAGTACTGAGGTGTAGTATTGTAATTAGGTGCAAATCTTTAAATTTTAATAAGACGTTGTGGCGTTTTCTAATCTAAAATAGAGAAAACAGTGGAGAAATGTTACAAGCAGTGCAAGCCAACTAGCTGAGACTTAAACTCCTGCTAATGTTTTTATTTTATTTTGAGTACAGTGGGGAAGGGTTGGAGCCTTTGTTAAAGGCTAAGTTCATCTTTCTGATCATGTTTTATGTTACATCCATGTTTAGTGTTCAACATAAAACATGGTCAGATCGCAACCACCGCCCCCCCCTTATGATTGCAGTTGCAATCAGGGATGCACTGATACTGATACCAGTTTCGGTATCAGTGTTGATACCGAGTATTTGGGCGAATACTCATACTCACCCAAATGCTCATACATACCCTCGATACCAGAACCTCTGGTTAGAGGGAGATTTCCTCTGACCTGCAGGGCCACGAGGGAACATGGAGCCAGCTTCCCGGCCAATCAGGAAGCCGGGCGTTGGGTAGTGATCCACCTCCCGGCTTCCTGATTGGCCCGGGAAGCCAGCTCCATGCTTATTGGCTGGCTCGATGCTAAGTGGTGTGAAAGGTAGCTTCCCACCCAATCAACATGGAGCCAGCCAAACAGCATGGAGCCAGCTTCCCAGGCAATCAAGAAGCCGTGTGGTGGGAAATTACATGACAGATAAATATCGGTACTCATACTCAATACTGAAAAACCGGTATAGGTTCATCCCTAGTTGCAATGCTTTACTGGCACTTAAGGAAAAAATAATAACTGTACATTTTTGTTTTTATGAAGAATTGTGGAATTATTATTTTTTTTTAAAGGTGGAGTTTTATTTGTTGTCCATCTCCCCATGGCAGATTCTTACTTACTACATTTCCTAGTGATCTTTATCACTGAAACAGAATAAAACAAGAAATAAAAATGTACTGTTGTCACCAGAACAGTAGGTGAAGGGAAATCTTCAAATGAGGTCACCAGTTCAATTTGTTAAAGGTGGAATTTCCCTGTAACTTTAGGGAGATTTCAGTTTTCTTCCCATTGTATTTCTGTGACAGAATGTGAGAAGTCTTACCAGTGGAAACACAATCATAAGAAGCCGATAAGGTTCTAATCTTCCTTACTCAATTCAAAACTGGAAAAGTTGAGAATTAAAAGATCATAAATCATTTGTACATTTTGTGTTGTTGATTTGTTTCTTAATAAGAGTAATGGAAATATTCAAATATGACGGTTTGTTTTTGCTTTACAGATTTTTCAGGGTCAGCGATGCATGTTTAGAAGAGCTCTTGGTTATCTGTTGCATAATGGAAGCTAAACACTCAATTTATTTGCATCATTGAAGTGTCTTCATTTTCTGACTGGAGAGTTGATTCACGGACAATCCCGCCAAGATGAATTTTTCAACAGATTTAAGTAATCAATCTATTAATGACAACATGTCTGGAATGCTGTCTTTGGATGAAGACTGTGCTTTGCCACTTGCAATTGTGTTTACTCTATCATTGGCCTATGGAATTGTTATGATACTTGGAATCTCTGGAAATTTGGCTCTCATCATCATAATTCTAAGGCAAAAGGAAATGCGCAATGTGACTAATATCCTCATTGTAAATTTGTCATTTTCTGATCTACTGGCAACAATAATGTGTCTCCCATTTACTTTAGTTTATACCCTGATGGATCACTGGATTTTTGGAGTGGGTATGTGTAAACTGAACGAATATATACAGTGTGTCTCAGTGACAGTCTCCATTTTCTCTCTGGTTCTCATTGCCATTGAGCGTCATCAGCTGATCATAAATCCTCGTGGTTGGAGACCTAATAATAGACACGCTTGTGTTGGAATCACAGCAATATGGATTGTAGCCATGGCTGCTTCTTTGCCATTCATGATGTACAGTTCCTTAACAGATGAACCATTCAAGAATTTAACGATTGATTTATATATTGGTAAATACGTGTGCCTTCAAGAATTTCCAGATGAAAAATTCAGACTTACATACACAACTTTGTTGTTTGTTGTACAATACATTGGACCACTTTTCTTTATTTTCATATGCTATACTAAGGTAAAATTTTAGTTTTCTATGTTATATTATTATAAGTATTCAGCTATTATAGAAGCTTCATACTGCTATTTTTGTGGTCTCTTATTATATTCTCTGCCAAGCATTCCGGAACATTTTGCACCACAGCTGGCCGCACCATTTGTGCAAGTTTTTCAACTGTTGCGTTGCTAGCGTTTGTAAAAGACCCCCCAAACCATATATTTTTCTGTAAGCGTAGGCTCGGTAGAATAAAAAGATGGGGCTACTAAATTTGTAGGCCCTGTGATAATTGCACAAATGTTTCTCAAATTAATATTAAACCGATAAAAATACACAATTCAATTGATAAACCACACTAAAATCAGTATTAGTGCACAAAAAAAATATTTTTTGACTAAATCTAAAAGATAAAACTGTATTGAGTTAATAAATAACAAATATTTAGAAATTTGAAATTGCGCCTTTTTGCAAAAAGGTAATAAAATGAAGGAACGCAAAACTGTAAATAAGCGACTTATGTTAAAAATTGTTTTTGCGCTATGTTGGATGTTTGTGTTGTGATAAAATGATACAGGCGTATATTTAATTGCAACACAAGGTATCACAATGCACGGCAATGCGTCACAAAGCTTTGCCATGCGCTGCCACAGTTACATTAATGTTGTTTTTTAAAGAAAAAAAAGTACTGCACTGCGATGCGTTATATATATATATTACTGTTGGGGGGGCTATGGTGAAATATCTGGGGTCTAAACAGACCCCTGACATTTTCCTTTTGAAACAGAAAAATAAACTAAGGACGCAGAGTCCTCCATTTCTTTTTCTGCACTAAATGATGCACTGTGATGCATTCTAACAACGCACTGCAGTTCAGGTGCATGGTGTACACGTTTTTTTATTAGTTACTTTTTTTACAAATGTATTTATTTTTTAATAATTTTTTTTACTGTTAGGGGGCTTCGGGGAAATATTAGGGGTCTAAACAGACCCCTGATATTTCCCTTTTGAAATAGAAAAAGAAATTGAGGAAACAAGAGTCCTCAATTTCTTTTTCTGCAGTCTCAGCAATAAATGTTAAAATATTTACTATCAAGCAGCTTATAAATGGGGAGGAGCCTCTGTACAGAGTGCTTCTCCTCATTCAGAAATCATGAATGAACCGGAAGTGATGTAAATCACATCCTGTTCATTCATACTGGGGACACATAGTACTATGTGTCCCCAGTTATTTACAAACACTGGAGTGATCAGACGATCACTCCGGTGTTTGCTCTGCACACGCGGATCGTTAAAAATTTCTGCTAATTACCGATCCCCCGTTCAGCCACGCACAGAGCCGCAGTCATCCAGAAACTGACAGGATGACAGCGGCTCCGATCTCCACACCGTCCTGCATAAATGCAAACTGTCACAGACAACACATATAAATATGTCTGTCTATAACATATCATTATTTACTTATTATTACTTGTGTTTCAAACTTAAAGCAGTTCGACTTTAAGCAGAGATTTGTTTATTACTTTTGATGGTGACACATAATGGTTTTAATGCTTCCAGCCATCAAAATACTCTTTCTGTCTCTCCCTATCTCTGTCTTTTGTTTCCTACAACAAAGTTCAACTTCAGTCATAAATGTGTGTTTCTTTTCCTTTTTATAAGTAGTTAAAGTCCATGTTTTATGATAGTTAAGAAACAAATTCAGCACAAGGAAGTCATAAAATTATTTGATTTCTTGTATCTTGTTCACAGGTTTATATGACATTCTTTATTCCATTTTTCTTCATTGCTTCAGGGAGCTTTAGACACAGAGTGTATATTGTGTGTACAGCAATGCACTCCTATTTATTCACAGCATCTCTTTATCAACAAAAATAATTGTTTTGCTGGTATGAGCTTAATAGTACACGTAGTGTGTTAATTTTTTTTAAATTAATATAATTAGTACTGAAAAAAAACCTAAAAACAAGCATTTGACTCCTTTATGCTTCAACTTTTTTTATTTCCTCCAAATTTTATTGGTGAACCCTAAAGCCCTGGTGCCTAATCTCTGGCCTGGGTCTGGCTTCTGCTAATTACATTGTTTAGTTTTGTAACTTTTCTGTGCCGTTCATTCTCTTTCCTCTTTTTTGTCCCCCCTTCTGACTTTCTATATTGGATCTTGCTAAGAGGGATACCAGTGTGTGGGCTGTAGGGATCACATATGTGGATGCACTGATTTGTAAAGAGGCTGTATGAGCAGTGTTCTCTAGCAGTCTCAAGTAGTACAGTATGTCCCCAGTCTTTAATCACTCCTGTAGCATATGTGCAGTCTCTGATCATTTACTCTATTATTTCCACATTCTTTTCTATAGCATTTCCCACAATGGCTATTGTGTGTGGTCCTTTGGTGATGTAAGGGCCTAAACTCCACCCTAAAACATCTTAGTCATAATGAGCAAAATTGAATAACAATCCTGTCAAATGGGCTCTACCAAAAGCATTCCCTTTTAAGTAAATTTTGATGAAAACTGGTTCAAGGATGGCACTAAGAAGTACTATAATTCTCTACTGGAACAAGTGTATTGTTTGAGGTAGAGTAGGAAATGAGAGTAAGGATGCAATTGTTCTTAACATTATATGTCAGAAAAGGCAAAATGTACTGACCATTTTTTAATCTTTCAGATATTCCTCAGATTAAGAAGAAGGAACAGCATGATGGACAAGATGAGAGACAATAAGTACAGATCCAGTGAAACAAAGAGAATCAATATCATGCTTTTGTCCATTGTGGTTGGATTCGCTCTGTGCTGGCTGCCATTCTTCATCTTCAACTTGGTGTTTGACTGGAACCACGAGGCTGTTGCTACATGCCACCATAACTTGTTATTTTTGATCTGTCATCTAACAGCTATGATTTCAACATGTGTTAATCCAATTTTTTATGGTTTTCTCAACAAAAACTTTCAGAGGGACCTACAGTTCTTCTTTAATTTTTGTGATTTTAGATCTAGAGAAGATGACTATGAGACTATAGCGATGTCTACCATGCAAACCGATGTTTCTAAAACATCTTTGAAGCAAGCAAGCCCAATAGCATAAAAATGGAGAACCAATCGCCTGATAAATGGCAGTTAGTGTGTTGGAAGTCTATGTCCAAAAACAAGCACAAATCCATAGCTTAAGGCTTACTCATCATCACGCAGCATTTCAGCATTTGTGTTTTTGAGACCTGTGATCATCATTATTTTATAGGGACTTTCATATTTTAGAATTTTGTCGACAGTTAAATTCATACATTTTATTATGCTTTTGTATGATGGCATTTATTGCCATATTGTTATACATTGTCATTCTACTGTGACATGTTTTAATTTTATTTATGTGAGTAAGCGTGGCTTTTGGCACACAGAACAACTTAAAATACATTTCTCACCCAAAACTGTGAATGTTACACTCTTTTATACCCTAACACTTTGTCTGTTCACTGAAAAATAGCTATGGTATATTAGATGTTATATTTATTATAAATGTTACTTTTATACATATTTTATTAGATTTTAATATATATAT
>NW_017306978.1:822421-829815 GCF_000935625.1 Nanorana parkeri | reverse complement strand
TATATATTAATATACCGTAATCTACACAAGAGTATTTTGCATTGTATTATGGAGACATTGCATGATTTCAGTTGTTTCCTGTTAATCTACAAACACTACAGCTGCATATGTATATGGGTGGAAAACTTTTTAGGGAAGTGTGCCTTAAAAGTTATAGAGATATTAAACCGTGCTTTTTTGTTCCTTTGTTGTAAGCATAATGGCAAATATAAAACTTCTTAATGAAAAGTATAATGAAACTAGAAATTCACTGAACATTTACCCTATATGCTGACATATATGAGTGCTAGTTGTATTAAAGTCTGTCAAAATTTCCAGCCAGGATTTGGTGTTTAGTGAGATGTGGTATGTTAACCGCTTATACCAGGTAATTGCCAACTTCAGCAATTCCTTGGGAGAAATCATACAACAGCTAAATCCTACACAATTCCTTGCGCTGCTTACATTTCTTCTGTTCTAATGTAACACATTTGCAGGAGGTTTTGCACTGGGTTGCATGAAGAAATTAGGAAGCATTGGTGTGACCGCTGAATTCTGTACTAATTTACAATATGATTTTAATGGTAGATGCTAAAAGAAGGGTGTGGAATCTTCCCAGCTGAATTCTACTGCAAGTCAGTGCAGCAGAAGCACAAAATGGCAGCACTTTTGAAAGTTCGATAATGCAAATGTATTTTTTCATAGAAAGTTCAGAGTAAGACCCATACTGACACATCAGTCTCAGCCTTGGTTGTAGCTACTGTGGACCACAAAATACATCAATGGATATTTTAGAATATATTAACTGTCACGTAGCGATAAACAGTAATTAAGTGTGTCATATAAGAACAATTTCACTATTCAGATTTCCATTTTATGAAATTGTAATCCGTTTACCCCAGTTTGATCTGGATTTACCTTTACCGTAACAAACAATCTGATTGGATGTACCTTTATTGAAAAGGGCAAATATTGCTCAGCTAGCCATGTGGCTCTTGCTATCAACTTGCTAAAATGTAGGGAGTAATGGGAAGAAATCTGTTCTGCAAAATGACCTGTGTAATATAACATAATTGCCTTCTTTCTTGCAACAGGTGCAAAATTTAAATACAAGTAATTTAAATAATGTCTTTATTTAATTTGCTAAGAAAATATCTCTAACTCATTTTCTTTCACATGCTTTATACTTTCAAGTCATCCCACACTCAAACTGGCAGGTTGTAGGGAAAGAGGGCGGGGGGTGAAAGGCAGAAACATTTATCTACCTTTAGCTATAAAAGCAGGTAATTCACAGCTCTAGTAGCAGATCATTTGACATCAACTTGCCTCAGCAGCACACTGGGGTGCTGACGCTGCTGAAGTCTTCAGTCAGAATGAATGTGGCGCTATATTCAGAACAACGGTGGTCCCTTTACTTGAAATGCCTGCTCCAGGTCCCAAGATCTGGAACTAGAACTCCCATAAGGTGCAAGGTAACACCTATGTGGTGATGTATGATAAGCCATGCATCAAGGTGTTGTTGAGGTGGCACCACAACGCACTAATCCATGTGATCAGCGTTGCAGTTGCTCTGCAACTCTACATATATATTTAGATGGGATTTCGCTCTTTAGTAATACAGGTCCATTTTCTGAAAGTATCCTAAGAACTTTTTTGCCCCCACATCATATTCAGACAGGTCCAGTTGGTACCATCCTTTTTGGTGTTTGTGTATACTATTTATTTCGGAATGGGGCCCCGTTATTTGTGTTTAGTTCTCTACTATGTTTGTCAAAATTAAAGGTCACTAATGTAAAAATACTATATTCTTAAAACTGGCAGGGTTATTCACAAAAGGGTTTGGAGAAGGCAGGAGAAGTGACCAGTCTAGGAGTTTTTCCAAATCAGCTATGTTGGTCTAAATTGTTCACTTCTCCTGTCTTCTCCAAACTCTACACCCTTTTGTGAATAACCCTATGAATGTTGTTAATACATGCAATGACAGTTCAGTATCTGAATTCCTTTTTTTAATTGTCTTTATTTATACTTTCTAGGTTTGACTAACAAGAAATTAAAAATAAGTTAAAATATTTTCCAAGTATTGATTTAAAGGCTCTTTCTGAAAATGCTAGGGGCCTAGCTGTTATGTTGATCCAATGGCTTCATCACTTTCTGAGAGACTATGATACAGAACAAACATGCAGTTTAGGAAAGTCAGAATGAAATCAGAACACCTGAATTCCATATTCATTCTGAGTGACTGACAGTACTGAATTATCTGCATTAGCATGATTGCTGTGATACTAAAAAGGAGAGGTCAGCAATAGGTGCAGTCATACTTTCTCAATACAGCTTTCCTTTAATCCTTTTACTGCCACTGATGTAAGGCTTCCATTGGTGGCACCAATGCCTTTAAACACACTCCCCCTGCTATAGCAGTCAGGAGTGTGTTTACATTTCTTCAGCTGACTTTTTAGGCTTTCTACTGGAAGTTTACAGCTGTCCCATCATTTCCACACACACTGAAATGTGTGCCCCCCCCCCCACACTATGTATCCCATGGCTCCATTGCCCCTCCCAAAGACTTGATCCAGCAATCAGGGTGTCAGCGGGTAGAATGGAGGCAGATAGACACATCTGGGTGCCAAAGTTTTTTTGACATGTTTGGTATCTATTTACTCTTTACATCTTTTCTATTTAACCGATAAATGGGTATTATATTTTGTGTTTATGTGCACCAAAATGAATGCAAATGCATGTTTTACTAACAAATTGGGTTTGATAAACAGTTGTTCTAATAACATAGGTGTTTAAGAGATTTGTGGGCATAAAATGTGCATTTTAACATCTGTACAAAAATTGCAACAACAGTTCTGGCAGCTAAAGGTTTAAAGAGACCCTGACATTACTTTTCAAATCTGTCAAAACAAATACCCTATGATTGATACTGCCAAAAAGTGTTGGTTTCCCAGCAGTCCTCAGGGAACAATCTTTACAGATCACAGTGGTGTTCATCAACATAGATATCATGAGATGCAAGTATTTACGCTCTTTTTTTGAAGGGCTTTTTTAAGCAGATTTTAAAACTACAGGTTTACTTTAAGTAGTAGTAGAAAATATTAATATAACATTTTACTAGATTTTGCAGCTTAAAGTGACACTATACTTAGGGGTTAAGTCTTAAAAATGCATTCAGGTAGCTTAACTATTAACAAAAATGTATCTTATTTGTATATCACTCAGCTGTTGATCCTCAAATCATCTCTGAATTCATGATGACACTGTCCTTCCTCCTGGAAGGTGGCTACTTTTGTTCCCCCTGGTTCCTGTGTGTGTTATAAAGAAGGTCACCGTCATGATGGACTACAATCTAAATACTAATTAATAAACTAAACATGAGATTATAGTCAATCATGGGAGCAAGCTTGGAGTGGTGTCTACTTTACAACACACACAGGGACTATGGGGAACAAAAGTAACCACCTTCCAGTAGGAAAGGACAATGTCAGCACCAAAACAGAGATCATTTGTAAATCTACAGCTGAGTGATACACAAATAAGCCACATGTTTGTTCATAGGTAAGGTACTTAAATGCATTATTTAAATTTAACTCATGAGTTACGTGTCACTTTAAGATGCAGAGAAGAGTTTATAACAACATTGTGCATTTTTTTTATAGTACAAGAATAACTGCAATCATTTTTTAACTGCAATCATTTTGCATCTTATATCAAGAGTATTCAAGGCTGTTTGTTTTAATCTTTAAATATATATTAATTTAAGTTAAAAGTAATATGCCTAAGTTTAGCAATGCTTGCAGCCATAAGGACATGTTGAGGTTAACTCTGAAATTATATTGAGTAGTGGAAGAGCGTGTTATCATATCCAATCAATAACATTTCCTTGACAGTTCATCAATCTTTCCAAGTTACTCTATAGGAATCATAATGGTTCCTCTAATGTCCATAGGTTGGCCCAGTTTAGCGAGAAAAGTAATGGAGGCTCTGGAGATGCAGTGATCTAGACAAGCATTAACAAAAAGGACACTTCTCTTACTACTCATTTTTCTTTTTAGTGAGATATCTGATTGTGACCACCACAACACTGACAGACAGATCTACCTAGAATGTCTAACTCTGTACTTCAGACTGGAGGGATCTGGGGTAACTGAGAAGTGGAGCACAGCTCTGTTTCTTGACACAATATGGCTTAGTGTGCATACTGTTAGGTGTTTGTGTTTTACTACTGATGTGTGTTTGTGAAGCTTTTTTAAAAGATTTGGCATTTAAGATTTCAACTTTAAATGTGATCATATGAAGCAGCTTTCACTTGTGTTTATTGTTGCTATTGCCATGCATCATTTTTATTTATCTATATAAAACAATAGGAATTCAATAAAAACAGGGAAATGTATCTCAAACACAAGCTCTTTGACTTGTGTTAGACTTGGCCCTGAATCTGATGCCTATGTACAAAAAGGCTAACATTGCTTTCATGCAGTTGTAACCTATATTCATGTTATACTTTGAAAGTAGTTGATAATGTCTTTCTCATTGGTGGCTTTGCACTGACTGTTAATGCATTTCACTGTATAATACGCACATGAAAAAGGAAAGACAAATAATAAAATAATCAAATTTATTGCTGAATGGGCACACTTGTGAGTTTAATTGGTGTTAAAATAAAAGGGTTACTTGTAGGCAGTTAAAAATATTAGAATTTTCCAGGGCTGGTAAAATCCCTATGACAAAGTATCGAATGTGACTTTGTTAATATGAATGAATGTGAATGTTAACAGCACATATGTGTGCTCTATCAAAGTCTAAGTTCTACTGACTTTTTACACTTTACATCATACTGTTCAGTTACTGAATAAGACTTTTAGAGTGGAACACTGCTAATATCTTGTATATACATGTCAATGTGTTGTTTTGCAAATACTCTATACAATATGCTATATATAGTAAATATATTTATATTCTGTTTTGATAAATGTACATATCACAAAAAGGAGTAAGTTACCCAGTTATTTGTCATTTTGTTTGTTTCAAATCAGAATGCCTGTCATAGAGAGGGAATCACTAGGAATTTATCTTCCATGTTTGCCAATTGCAAACATTCTGAGTTTACCATTGTTCTGACACCTAGGGGTTGATTTACTATGTTCCCTTTTCAAAGGAATTTTCACTTTAAAAGGGACTTTGGAAGAGAATTAGGTGAAAATTCACTTTGCAAAGAATACTCAATCACGTTCAAGAAAAAAAAAACTGGAATATTGCTTGCACAGCTTCCCCAAACTCACTAAGCTAAGTGAAAATTCCCTTGCAAAGTGAAAATCCCCCTCCAAAGTGAACATGCTCTTCTTCTTTAGCAAATCAAACCCATAACGTATGTATAAACATAGGGCTTATCCTAAAGTTATTAAAGTGCAGCTCTGATCCAAACTCCTTTGTCCCCATGCTGAGGAATCCCTTTTCTATAGTACGCCCTATAGCTTCTGGCTGTTCCAGTTCCTGTTGTATCCTTCTTTTAAAGCAATACAATGTCAGTGATATGATTGCTTTCGGAAGTATATGGAGTGCCACAGGCTGTGCACATTTTAATTACCTTTTTCAAGCAATGCAACTATTCAAACATTGTTAATGATAATTGGATAGTATAAGGAATAAAAAGGAACACTGAATGCTGGAACATTTCTTTGGCCAATAATTCAATTACACTCTTTTCCAAAAGAAAAAAAAAAGCTTTTACTACCATAGTTAATGTAGCTTTAGCTGGGAGGAAAAGTTGAAACAGCATCCAGCTGCCATTATACTGCCAGGCCATCCAACCTTACATAATTGCTGTTTCCATTTATACTCAGCATCGGCTCTATATTTTCCTGATAACCTTTAACTTAATCAAAAGATTGTACAGTTAACATTTATGTATAGAAACACATGGTGCAGATTTTAACAGTATAGAATACTATGTACGCCTTGGGCATAACCTAAGATTTTACTGTAAATGTTCATTGCTATGCTCTGTGTTTTTTGCCACATAAAGGGAAAGGAAAAGAGCAAGTAGCAAAAGGGTTGAAGGGAAAACAAAAGTGATGCTACTGTTGCTCATTATCATTGCTACCCAAGTATGAGCATATCCATCATATTACCAAAATGAAAGGTTGTTTTATGCCTTTGCCTTTCTCTGCATAACATTTGTGTAGATGTGTTTTATAGTGTGTGTGTGATGCAGATAAATATACCACATACATTTCCATTATACAGTCATGTAAAAAAGTAACTGCACTCCATAGAAATTGGTGAGTTTTTCAACATATTTAATCGGGCAAGCATTAGATGTTTATTCAAACAGTGCCCACATATAAAGGTGATATACTTGAGTAAACGCACAATAAATGTTGCCTTTTCCACAGTTTATTGAACAAAAATATCAATAGATGTAATAGTGTACTTTGAAAAAAATAAGCACACCCTTGGCATTAGAAGCTGGCACTGCCCACTTCAGCAGAAATGACTCCTCTTGTTGGATAACTACTGTTGTATAACTGCCCAACAGTCTGATATTGTAATCTAAATTTCTGACCAGTTCTCCATGCAAAATTCCTTCAGTTGCAATATGTTCATGGGTTTCCTTATATAAACTGCCTATTTCAAAATCCTCCTACAGATTTCAATGGTAGTCAAATTAGGGCTTTGACTAGGGAAATCCATAACCCTCTATTTCTGATCTTTCTAAATCCCTTACCAGACTCCAAGGCATCCAAAACTTTCTTTCTGGCCTTAGAGAGCTCTGTTGATCTTGGCATTATGGACACCACATACATCAGTAGCAAATAGAACACCAGATCCTAGATGTGCAAGGTTTAAATAGGACAGGTTCCACCTACATACTCCATAAGTAGGAATTCTAAACATTGGGACCTAATCTGGAACACCAATTCTGATTTCATGTATACACTATATTAGCTTTATGTATTGTTTGATTACCGATATCACTTTGATATGTAGACACTAATGAAGATCAACAGGGTTATTCACAGAAGGGTGAAGAGTTTGGAGAAGGCAGGAGAAGTGAACAATCTAGAGCAAAGTAGCTGAAGTGGAAAGTGAGCTGAATTGCAGAATTTTTCTAAATCAGCTATGTTGTCCTAGATTGTTCACTTCTTCTGGCTTCTCCAAAACTCTTCACCCTTTTGTGAATAACCCTGCTAGTGTTTGCCTGTTCAAATATGTTGGAAATGTCAACAATTTCTATGGGATGCACATAGATTTTCCAATGACTCTGCTTTACCTGACAACTGTGCTCTACACTGCTTTAGAGGATCTATGCTGACAGCTAAACATGAAAGAACAACAACAAATAAATCTGCATTTATCCTTCTTAACATTGACAAAACAAATGTAAATACTAAAATTCTGATATATGCTCACAA
>NW_017306978.1:815979-822408 GCF_000935625.1 Nanorana parkeri | reverse complement strand
ACCTGCAAAAATACTTGTAATTCTGTTCAGCCAGTCATGATTCACACACTCCTACTATACTGCATAGCCAAAGTATGGCAATACTATTCATTGTTGCAGAAATGCAGTTTTCTATCTATCATGACTGCTCACTGAACTATAAAGGAGATACACTACATCTGTGGGGAGCGGGACCACACCCATGATGAAGTATCAGCATTACTCCTATGAGGAAGGAACAGCACCACACCCATAAGGAAATAAAGGCACCTCACCCATGAAGTCATCCTGTGCTCTCTGCCTCTAGGCTGCTTAGAAATCCCCCAGCACCTGAAAACATCAGATTGTTCAGCACAGTAGAACTCCAGGAAAATCAAAAACCTACCCTTGCAGTCAGGCTACCCCCACCCTGCAAGAATGTAGTGCTCATTTTGTCTAGTGGGCTCAAATAAAGCAGTTTTGCTCACCTGACCCTCGGCCCTTGGTTGTCAGCACTCTCTCCCCCCGTCTACTCTGGCTATAAAATGTCCCTTGGCATCCTCACATCTACTGCAGGGCAATGGAGCCCAATGGATAAGAGGCTGTGGGGACCGGTCTAGCAGCCAAGAAGGAGGCAGCAGTACCGAGGATCGATTAAATAAATCTGCTTTATTTGGGAGTTCCCTGGACAAAATGAGCAGGGGTAGCCCACTGCAAGGGTAATTTTTTTTATTAGTTCACAGCGTATAACTTCCAATGCAGCCTGACCTTTGTGGTGAAGAGATTTGCAGTGAGAAAATATGAAAATATATTTCTGGGAGAATTGTATAGAAAATGGTATGATATTTACTGCGTACGTAACTGAATTAACGGGCGTTACTTCTACAATATGTGAAGTTAATGAAAAGCAGTGAAAATCCCCTTATGGTGGCTATTTGCAAACATTTTTGGTTTATGTTTATAAACTAATCCAAATTTTACAAATAAACACTTAATGCGCGTATGTTTATGCTAGAGTTCTCAGCATACTCTAATTAATAATAATCTAAATCTGGAGTGGGTAAATCCAAAAATACTTCCATACAAAATGTTTTTTTTACAACTAAATAGAAATAAAAATGTATTTTTGTAAAACATACTGCACAAGAAAATATGGAAAAACACTCTGCATTCCCATCAATGTCCAAGGTCAGGTTTAATTTTATTGAGAAATGACAGGAACTAAAATAAACCTATTACAACCCCAGACAATGAAAACTAAGCATATAATGACAAAATGCATTAGCACGCATTAAATTCAGTTAAATTAAAGTGACACTGAATTCAAGAGTAATTCCCATTGTTTTTTTAATGTGATAGGCAGCTTCATTAACCAATAGGGCTTGGAAGCAGATGGTGAGCTGCCTACATCTCTGCCTTTACTGAGTTCCAACACTAAACTCAGGAGTTAAATCTTAAAAATGCATTCAAGTACCTTAACTATTTACAACACACAGTGACCATGAGGAACAAAAGTAGCCACCCTCCAAAAGGAAGGACAGTGTAAGCACAAATCCAGAGAAGATTTGAGGATCTACGGCTGAGTGATGCACAAATATGGTACGGTTTTGTTAATAGTTAGTACAGTAAATCCACTAAAGCTCAGTAAAGCCAGATATATCAGCAGCTTACCCTCTGCTTCCAAGCCCTATTGGTCAATTAATCTGCCTATAGCGTTAAAAAAAAAACACACACAATTGGGAGACTTAGGAAAAGGTATAAGTGGAGTCAAGCTTAATTTTTACAGAGTAAGTGGAGACTTGCATTTAATTTTAACTGCTTCAGGATATATTGATTATAAGCGCCTTTCATAATCTTAAAAGCAATCTGCATTAAACAGTAAACATATTACAAGTTTTTAAGACTTTCTTAGGGATTATTACATGTACAGAACACCAACAGGGTTAAAACATATAAACTAACACAGAAGGCACACATATACACATCTTTAAACAGGCAAACCCATACATATGTGTCTTTTTTAGTACACTAAGTAGGTCTTTAAAAAGAGAATATGCATACTTTTAAATTACTACAGAGTTAGCTACAAGTGTTTTTAAGGGTGCTTAATATATATGGTAGTGCTACCCCATAAACTATGATACTATTTTATATAACTTCTTTATTACACTAATTTGGACTGATAACATCAAGGATTCAGTACATGTTTGACTATAAATGACTGGATATGAATATTATTTGATTGACTTACAACAGCGTGCCTTCCCTTTAGGTTGCTTTCAGGAAAGAAAGTTTATAAAATGTTCTGATGTTAACAACAACCAAATTCATAATTTTATATGAAAAAATAAACCCATTCTTGAGGCCAACCAGTGATCACTACCAATCTGAAAAAGATGGGTTTCCTATTGAACTCAGGTCAAAAGTCTGATCTTGCCAAACAATTTATTGCCAAAAAGATTCCTGAATCAGTGTCAGATGCACTTACCGTATTTTTCGCTCCATAAGACACACTTTTTCCCCCCAAAAGGAGGGGGGGAATGTGCCTGCGTCTTATGGAGCGAATCCCGACGCCCGAGACATGCAGTTTCGGGCGCCGGGCGAGTAGTAGGAGCCACTGCTCGTTTAATACGAGTGATCTAATGAGATCACTCGTATTAAAGCCGAGCAGCGGCGGCGGCGATCGTATCCAGCAGTAGGAGCCACTGCTCGTTTAATACAAGTGATCTAATGAGATCACTCGTATTAAAACCGAGCAGCGGCGACGATGGAGATCACCATAGAGCAGACGAAGAACGGACTTTCTTCGTCTGCTCTGTGTGATCACTGAGACCGTGGCGCTGTAATCACAGCGCCACCTGTCTCAGCGGTCACTAACTGCAGCTTCTGTCACAGCTTCTGTCATAGAAGCTGTGTCAGAAGCTACAGTCTGTCGAGTGCTCCATAAGGCGCGCCGGACCTCCCTGCGTCCTATGGTCCGGTGCGTCTTATGGACCGCAAAATACGGTAACTCTCAATTCAGGCTAAAATCTAATCAATGAAAACTAGATTTAAGCTGCTCATGTTGTCTAATTCTAAAGGTGGCCATACACTTTACAACCATCGCAAGACCTTAGAAAATCTGCAGATAAATTGTAAGGTGTATGGGCACCTTAAGACAGCATGCCTTTACTTGATGTCATCAATATGACAGGAACTATCTAATGTAGAAAAAGATGCCAAGAATGTATAATTTTAAGCAATGGAAAATAAAAGTGGTCCACGTTACTGTGTTGATACAATGGAGGACACATACAGTGGCTGCAATCACCTGAGCCAAACCATTCACAGAACAAAGACAATCTTTTGATAAATCAATCTTGTACATCTTTCATCATATAGTATACACGTCTCTGCTTTTGTGCTGCTGTACATAATGTGAAAAAACACTAATGTGTTTGTTTTACTATTCTTGATATGAAAAAAATGTTCTGTTCAATATGTAAATATTGGAAAATAATGTATATGTATTTTTAATCACTCACTATTTTTCATGCTTTTCATAGTCTTTTATCATGTTCTGATGATTATATAATTTTACGGCTTTGAGAAACAGTCTATTACAGGGCAATAATGTAAATATGGTTGCTGTCAGCCACATGAAATATTATGTAACCAGAAATGTGTTCATGTGCACGACTAAATGAAAATGTATGCTTTGCTTGTTTCTTTGTAAAACAGAAAATATACACATATAATCTCTGCATTCTGTTAAATAAACTGAAATATTTCTGCCAGTCTAACATGACTTGATGTATGTAAATTCACTGCATGTTTACATTGCAATGTTGTTTGATAGATATTCAGAGATAAATATCAGTAGAGAGGTAGTTGCAGGATAATAATTTTCCTGAAAAATCTTATATTCCTGGAAACAAAGCAGAAGTAATACTAAGTATTATTGGTGGATCACTTTGTTTCTGTAAAAACCAATCGCTAATGAATTGCAAAAGTTCTCTGGTTGATTCAACTGGTAATTAGATTCACCCAGTACCTTATTTTGCACTTAATTAGCCTGTGTAATTTATATCTGTCTGGTTTTAAAGGGATAAGGTGGCAACCCTATCTCAGCCTATTCAGAGCCATGGAAGCTAATGCACCGTGACACTGATGCAAAAAAGGTTTCATCCACCGAGCTATTGGAATTCCAGTTTAGTTCAGTTCTATATCCTTTACCCATACTTCAATATTATGTGCTAACAACATGCAGGTCATGTACATTTGTACACACAGATTTCTTGGAAGCATTAAAGAGGAACTAAACTCAGGATGCTGCACCTAAAAAAAAGGCAGGCTATAGGGCAATTAACTAGTCGCCGGCATCGCCTGTGGTGTCTCTGCAGCTGATCTTTTCCCCATTACTGTCCCCATGCTTTTTTTGTGCTGTTTTACTGTGTGGAAGTGGCCATCTTGGTAGAGGCAGGGCTTTGCTTTCTCATATGTGTTAAAAAAATCAGTCAAGTCAAAAATTATTTTGGCTGATTTTTTTACAGATATACCATGACCGGGATGAATGAGAACCTTCACAGACATTTTGCTTTTTCATGTTAGAGCCTCCGGCAAGGAGAACAGTGAGCAGCACAATGGTGACATCAATGAAACAATCTCAGATTAAATTGACTCACAGCTTCCTATACTTTGTACTACAATTTCTCTGGTTTGGAGTCCATGGTATACAGAAACTGTAAAACAAAAAAAAAGAAATAGCCTGCTTATTGGCCTCTACATGTCATACCTCAACATACCTCAAAGACAGTCCCGAATGTCAGAGAACACACTGCTACTTACATTGAACATAAAGGCCCATTATTCCTCAATACCTCTAGAAGTGGAGGAAAAGGTGTTTAACCCCTTCATGACTGAGCTTTTTTTCAGTTTCTGTTCCTTAACTGCCTCCGGGCTGGCCGTAGTAGAAAAATGGCCGGCCCGGAGGAAAAGGTGTTTAACCCCTTCATGACTGAGCTTTTTTTCAGTTTCTGTTCCTTAACTGCCTCCGGGCTGGCCGTAGTAGAAAAATGACCGGCCCGGAGCTCTCTAGATCTGAGCGGGCGTCTTTAGACACGCGCGAGCGGGAAAAAACAGGCAGCGATGCCTGATACCATACAAGCGATCCGCCGGCTTTAGAGCCGGCGGATCGCGTGTATGAGGGGCCTGTTTAGTGGGGGGAAAAAAGTTTAGTGGAAAAAAAAATTAAGTCCCCCCACCAAATTTAAAGTTACACATAAAAAAGAATAAAAAAACAAAAAAAAATGTTTAAAGTCCCCACCCATACATACACGCATGCAAACATGCGTCGGGGGTGCATACGTGCAAAAAAGACGATTGTGCCCATTACGCCGCACATGTTACATATCGCCGCGAACGTCGGAGTGAGAGCAATAAGTCTAGGGCCATCAATCACTGATAACACTAAACTGATGAGCGGTAAAAGCTTTTAAAGTGTCGCCTATGGCCAATTTTGGGTATGGTAGTTTTCTGCGATTTCGCGGGTGCGCGCAATTTTAAAGCTTGACATGTTTGGTGTTTATTTACCTGATGTGACCCCATATTTTATGTTTTATCAAAAATATTGGTAAGAATAAAATGTTTAAACACAACAATTTTTTTCAGAATTTTCCGTAATTTTTTCATTATATAGTAAAAAAAATAAATACCACCATAAGAAAGCTCTATCTGTCCCCAAAAAATAATGTAAAATTCATTTCAGTACAGCATTGCATGACTAAATAAAAGTCAAAGTACCGCAGCGCTGAATACTGAAAAATGGCCCGGACAGGAAGGGGGTGTAAACACCTAATCTTTAAGTGGTTAATGACTGGCACGCAGTTTACATTTTTACTGTATGATTCTTCCACTGCAGTAATATACTTTCTTACTATGTGCACCCACACATATTGAAGGGAATTTATCAAAACGGGAGCAGACAAAATTTGGAGCAATTGCCCATGGCAAAGAATCAGCTTCTCACTTTCATCTTCAAATCTTAACTGAACAAACTGAAGAAAGAAGCTGATTGGTTGTCACGCACAGCTGCTCCAGATTTTGTCTGTTCCAGTTTTGACAAATTCCCCCATTCCCATTATATATTGTTTTTTAGAGGACAAATATGTGACATAAATATATAGACCTATGTTCGCCTAACGCCTCACTTAGGATGAATACAATATTTTTAAAAATGAGGAATAAACGTAAAGAAAAAACACTTTTTTCCTCAGTTTTGATTATTATTGTTTTCTAGAAAAATAGCAGAGCTAAAAAAAATGCCTTTAAATACATTTATTTATTTGTCCTTTATTTGGAAACACTTCACATCCCTAGGATATTAGAAACTTTCCTGTACTTCTCAGCCTAAAACTAAAAGCTAACATTTTTTTTTTTTTCTCTAAAAGCTAATAGGAGTTAGGTTAGGTGGCCTACAATGTCACTGTCACT
>NW_017306978.1:793737-815965 GCF_000935625.1 Nanorana parkeri | reverse complement strand
GTCATTGTCACTAACTGTCAAACTTAGTGGCAACAAAATACTTTACCATGAGTGGGGTTTTTTTCATTATAAGGGGTTAATTGTTTTAGTAATTATAGTATAAAATATATTTATAATTTTTATTTTGTTATTTTATACTTTTTTTACACATATTTTGTCAATTATATGTCACTATGACTGCTTGATAATTTATTTTTTTACAGAATTTGTGGTTATCACTGTCAGATTCTCAATTGCTGACAGCGATCAGGTATCTGTAAAGCTTAATTTTTTCATTAATGGATGCCTCAGTACTGAGGAATCCATTAATGAACAGTAACCTCTGATCCTAGCAGTTACCAACTTTTGACAGCTCCAAATAGCTGATCATGTACAGTGTACATGATCAATCATTTGGGCACTTCATGATGGGGATATACAGGGTAAGTCTCCAGTCATGAAAGGGTTAAAAAAACCCAGGTCCATACATCTGGAGGCATAGTTAGTTTGTGGTAGATCTTTTGAGGTTCCTATTAACACATAACAAATTTAAATTTGAATTATTTTTTGTCAATTTTTTGTCAAGTGCAGGGTACGGCTATGGGCACTAAATGTGCACCAGCATATGCTAATATATACCTTGGCGAGTGGGAGAATCAAGTGTTTGAGGGTGGGACTTTATCAAAGTGGCATTCCACAATAATAGCATGGTACAGGTACATTGACAACATATTGATATTTTATGACTGGATTAATGGAGGGTGTTGTTAAATTTGTTGATATCAAATGGATTAAGCGTGAATATTACCAGTTCTTGTGACCTGATTAAGGTCACTTTTCTTGACTTGACTATTGAAATTCGAAAGCTTGGATCACTTTTCACAACTTACTGTAGATATTAAATTGACTACCACCAACAGCTTTCTTCATACAGACAGCTTTCATCTTCAAACATTAGTATATTAGTTAGATAGTATTTGAGAACACACAAGAACTGTACCAACATAATAATATTAACAAGAGTCCTGAATAGGGCATATAAGAGACCCACTGTAATGATTTTTTATTAGAAATTATAGATATTAACAATAATGTATAGCATTGGATATTAGTTCATATGTAAGGCTTCTGCTTGACAGTGTGATATATATGGATTAAGACATTTTGTGTAAAAAAATAAGTTATATCGATTTATTTTATTAATATATTGTCACATGTATAGTGAAGGCCCTTACATGTACCTCTCAAAAAAAAGGGGGATATGTTTGGATAGGGGGTGGCCACTGGGGACAGGTGTGGTGACCGAGATGCCAGGTAACATTTAAATTACACTAGCACAGCAGTGCATAGGCGCTGGCTGAGAATAAGTGTTGCCGACATCTGGACCTGCTTCACTGGTCACACACCGCAGGCACATGAAAGTGTTATTGCGGGTCTGAGTGGTCTTGACTGTATATCAGTGATTCGGGCCCACCTTCTACCCTTTTGTGCACAAGCAATAGAAAGACCATGACGGGGGAAGCTGTACTTCTGACAAAGCCAGCATGGACTGGTGAAATAGGTCACATTGGCTTATTCTCACCCAGTGGACCCCTACACTATGATTGCAGCTCTCTTTAAAAACTCTGACGACACCATTCTGAAAGGACTCTCTGGAAAAATAATGAGTATACTTACCTGTACTAAAAATGTGTCGATGGAGAATATCTCAGCTTTCTGATATTTGGATTGAGCACTACATGACGAAATTGCATTGTTGTTGAAATAGGGAGCATTTCCCATATCTCCCACAGTTGAAAATACTGAATTCTTTAGATATACTTAGGCACCTGGAGTCAGAGATTACGGAAAATTGTTATCAATACTTACCGTAATTTTCCTTCCCTGGCTCTCCCCCATGTCAGCATACCACGGGTTAGGTCCGCCCTCAACCCCAAGTAGGATCACCTTCACTAGATGATAAATCCCCCCTGCTCCACTCACCAGGCATTCCATTACACGCCGAGCGAAGACACTACCAGGGAGGGAAACCTATGCTGTCATGGGGGAGAGCCAGGAAAATGACGGTAAGTATTGATAACAATTTTCCGTATTCCTGGCTCACCCCATGTCAGAATACCACGGGAGATAACTAGCCAGAAAAAAATATGGGAGGGAACTAAATGCAAAAAATAATTTATTAAGTTAATCAACGAGAACATGCGGCAGAGAGCACAGCCGAGCCAAATGAACGAGCTGAATATGAGGAGACGTCCACCCTATAATGTCGGATGAACGTATTAGGAGTAGACCAGCTGGTGGCCTTGCAAACAATCTCTGCAGGAACTTGGAGTACGCAGCCCAGGAGGTAGACACTGATCTAGTCTAGTGAGCCCTGACTTCGAAAGGGGGAGGTAGACCTGCTGAAGCATACGCCAGTTGAATAGCCCTGACCACCCATGAAGACAACACTCTAGTCGAAGCTGCAGTCCCTTTCCTAGGACCCCTCGGCAGAATGATCAGATTATCCGAGGTGCGAAAGTCTTTGGTTCTAAAAATGTAGGTGGACAAGACATCTACTGCATCCAATTTTTTAAGAAGCCTGTCATCCACTGAGAGATCTGCTTCATTAATAGCCGGGAGAACTGTTTCCCAATTGATGTGAAACTCCGAAAAGACCTTAGGCTAAAAATCGGGCCTGGGCTTTAGAACTACTCGGTCCGGAAAAAACTGGCAGTAGGGCTCGTTCACAGAAAAGGCACAAAAGTTCCGACATCCGTCTAGCCGAAAGAATGGCCGTAATGAAAACAGTCAGCAAAGTAAGGTGATAGAATGAACTGGATTACAGCGTGAGAAAAAGGACTGTTCAAAAATTCATTTAGGACAAGTGGGAGGTCCCACTTGGGAAAGAACGGTCTCACTGGAGGCCTTATCTTCAAGGCTGCCCTCAAAAATTGCTTCACCATAGGGTGAAAAGCCCAACGTGACCTGGTCAGAGCTGACAGAGCTGAAATTTGAACTCACAAGGTATTATAGCTGAGACCCGCGTCAAGGGCAGATTGGAGAAAGTCAAGCACCTCTCCTATCGATGGATTCTCAGGATCCCAGCCCCTATTTGAGGCCATCGATAAGAACTTTTCCCAAACCCGATGATAAGTTGACTTGGTGGAAAGTTTCATAGCCTTCAGCAGAGTCTCCACTACCGAGGATGAGAGACTCAGCCGCTGTAACCTTTTCCTCTCAAGCTGAAAGCCATCAAATTCAGGCGAGACAAGTTGGGATGGACCATGTCCTGGTGAAGTAGAAGGTCCCGTTCCAAAGGAAATGGAATCGGAGGAGCGGTCATGAGGTCCAGAAGTAGAGGGAACCACGGCCTCTTCGGCCACCATGGAAGAACTGCTATTGCTCCCACTTGCTCTATGTCTATCTTCAATAGAGTCCGTAAAATCAACGGAGTCGGGGGAAAGACATAGACCAGACTGAAAGTCCATGGAAGGGACAGCGCATCCTGACCGTATATGCTTGACGACAGTAATATCGGGAGTAGAAGACCGGGAGTTGAGTGTTGGTGTCTGTTGCCATCAGGTCTATTTGGGGAGTCCCCCACCGCTGAAATATCGGCTTCATGGTATCGGGGATTCAAAGCCCACTCGTTCGGTTCCTGGAAGACTTGACTTAGCCTGTCCGCAACTGTGTTGTCCACTCCTGGGAGGTATGAGGCCGTCAAGTCGAGCAGATGATCCTCCACCCAAGTAAACAGGGGTGACACAATCTTCAGAAGGGATAGACTCCTGGTCCCCCTTGACGAACTACATAAGCGACTGCAGTCCTGTTGTCCATCCTGATTTTGACTCTCACACCCCTTATCAAGTGATGAAATGCCTGCAAGGCCTCGTAGGCCGCCTGGAGTTCCAAAATATTTGAGTGAGGAGAGATGCCCCCGCCCCACCTGAACTGAGCTACCTGGTCCAGGCAATGAGCCCCCCAGCCCTGCAGACTCGCATCCGATGTGATAGTTATCCATCCTCCTGGACTGAAAGCTCTGCCTTTGGACAAGTTCCCCGGATTCTGCCACCATAGAAGACTGAGCCTGACTGTTCGTGGGAAAAAAATCACTTGAGAGAGAGAGAGAGAGATTCTGTCCCACTGCTGTACGAAGGAAAATTGGATGCGCCGTAAATGCCAATGGGCCCATGGCACGGCCGGGATGGTTGATGAGAGTAACCCGATGTAACTCAGGCAAGCCTTGGCCGCACAGAACACTGACCTGCCCACCCCCACCGGAAGATTGGATTATATGACAAACCTTGCAGTGTGGAAGGAAGATCTTCATCTGAACGGTGTTGAAAATCATGCCTAAGTACTCCAATCTGTGTGAGGGAAGCAAATTGCTTTTCTTCCAATTTATCAACCATCCGAAGTCCTGAAGAGTTAGAAGCACCACCTCCTTGTGAGCACCTATCTGATGTACTGGCTGGCTCAATAGCAGGACATCGTCCAGATAGTGATGAATGCGTATATTTTTCAGCCGCAAGAAGGCTATCAAGGCCACGAAGACCTTGGTAAACATCCTGGGGGCGGACGAAAGGCCAAATTGAAATTGAAAATGATCCGGACCCACTGCGAACCTGAGGAATTTCTGGTGCTCCACCGCAATGAGTATGTGAAAATACGCATCTGCCAGGTCCACTGTCAGCATCCAATCCCTGGGCTTTACCACATCTTTTATTGTTTTGAGGGACTCCATTCGGAAATGCTCTGTTCTGTCATATGTATTTAATCTTTTCAGATCCAGGATAGGCCTGAATGCCCCCGACGACTTCCTGACTAAGAAAAGTGGAGAGTATACCCCTGTTCCCCGCTGGTGATGTGGAACAGGCAGTATCGCACGTGAGTGCCGTAATTCTTTGATATAGGCTCTGAGACAATCTCTCTTCTCTGGTGACCTTGGAATTGCAGTCTCCATGAAAAAATCTGGCGGAAGGGAAGCAAACTCGCGGCCGCGGACCGCACTCATGGCCGCGGGACCCGGAAGTATGCGCTTCAAGCTGGAGCGCAAGCCAAGCCGCCCCACCGCGAGATGTGGCCGCACGAAAGGCCCAGACAGAGAGAGGCAATGAAAAGGTAAGAAAGAGACACAAGAGATACAAAGATAAGGAGAATGGACCGCGACTAGGCAGTCGTCCAGAGTCCACTTACTCAGCCCTTTGCAATCAGACCGGCAGCCATTTAGGCCATGGTCACAAACCTGGCACCACAGGTATGCTGCCTCAGAGGATTTACTTCTCACCGTAGCATCTACCACTCGGAAAGGCTGACGGTGGGGAGAAGACCCATACAGAGGTAGGAGAGGGAACGTAAAACAATCTAAAATTTTAAAAAAACCTAACAGCAAACTTTAGTGAAGTGTCCTGAGCGAGGACAGAAAAAGAACGTGTGGTGAGTGGAGCAGGGGGGATTTATCATCTAGTGAAGGTGGTCCTACTTGGGGTTAAGGGCAGAGCTAACCCGTTGTATGCTGACATGGGGTAAGTCAGGAAAAATATATATGAAACAGAAACTTTGGCTGATAGAAAATTAGAAAGATCACAGCACATGTGTCATCATGAAAGTAGTATTAAACAGTTTTGTCTGCTCCAGTTTTGATAAACTCCCCTCTATGTCTATAAAATAAAAATACAATTATGTGATGCAAGCAGGGGCCTTAACATTGAACGTTATATATCACTGATTGTTGAGGTATGGTTTGTAGCATCCAATAGACACGTAATGCTTTTTTGTTTTACAATAGTGACATTACCAAGTTTCACTTCAAATCTCATGAGACTAGTAGTCAAGAGGCAGAAGTGCAGATATTCAAATACACAGCTATGAGACTGTATGCACAGGAGTGCCAAGGCATGCTTACATACCAGGAAATGTACTTTTATGTAAGAGTAATTACAGACAAAAAAGTAAACCTTTCAGAGCACTGATTAGTCACAATTAACACATCTGTATATTCCCTATAACAAATTAGATCTTCACTTTTTGAGTTTAGAAGCATGTACTAACAGATCCCTTATGATGCATGATAGTTTTCACTGATTTCACCATTGTTTTCACCAATGTGGGAGAACAATTTTTTGGTACATATACAAATGGATAGTGTTTTTTTATCTTTGTATTTATGTCTAGAAAAACATATTATTTTTAATCAGGTAAATAAGATACATTGCTTGCAACGATGTACCGAAATTTCGGCCAACAATAGTACTTTGGGCAAAATTCTGAAACTACCATAACAGCCAAAAATGCGGCTGGAAATTCAGTGCATCTCTAGGTTCTCTCCTCACCACTGGGCGCCGGTCTGTGTCCCCTCCGATGCCTACTGCTCTCCCCTGCCTGTGTTGGCAGAGGCGCCAGGGAACTGAGGGGACTCAGACCAGTGCACAGTGGGGGGGGGAGAGAGGCTGAGATGCCAAGTGGGATGGTGCATGGAGGAGACATTTGTCAGCTGTCACAGGAGACCGAGCTCTCTTCCCGCACTGCCCCGCTCAGCCTCCTGTGAAAGGCAAGTCAGGATTCCGAGCGGAGCACCATGGGAAGAGAGAGTTGACAGCTGTCACAAGAGGCCGAGCTGGGTGGTGTGGTATGAGAGCTTAGACCTGCTGTGACAGCCCGCAGCTCTCTTCTCCCTCTCCTCCTCTGACAGGCGAGTCAGGATGGAGAGTGGCATACAAGCGTTCAGCAATCAGGACTGATTGCTGAGTGTTTGTAAGAAGTAACTGATGATGTAGTATGCTTACTGTGTCCCTAGTTATGAAAGAACAGGAAGTGCTCAACCTCACTTCCTGTTCATTCATGATTGTGGACATAGTAACTCATACTATTTCCACAGCTTATGAATGTCCAGGAGCACTCAGTATACTGTCGAGGCTTCCTCTTCATTCATAACAGTGGCTCTAGAAAAATATATATATTTTCTCTTTTTCTATTTTAAAAGGGTAATATCAGGGGTCTGTTTAGATACCTCATATTTCCCCAAAGCCCCTAACAGCAAAGTAAAAAAAATAAAATTAAAATAAAAAAAATAATGTAAAAAAATTACTTAGTATTATGTATTCTATCCAGCATATGAAATTCTGGTGTCCTTTGTACATCATTGGCATGCTTACTTTTCAGCTCTATTGATAAAAGATTATGGTTTACAGAGCTCACCAAGGCCAATGTTTCTTTCAGACATATGATGCTGCAAAGCAAGCTGCTCCATTGTGCTCATTACATAATTAATTCATTCATATTGCTCTGTGAAGCCTCTGCCATGCATTACCAGGGTTATTCACATAGGGTGAAGAGTTTGGAGAAGGCAGGAGAAGTGAACAATCTAGTACAATATAGCTGATCTGGAAAGTGAGCAGAATTGGAGATTGTTTTCAAATCAGCTATTTTGGCTTAGATTGTTCACTTCTCCTGCCTTCTCCAAACTCTTCACCCTTTTCTGAATAACCCTAACAATGTTTATTTGTAAAACAAAGATTGTATACAGAGCGGATTTTAGATTTAAATAGTAAAGCATTAAGGATGCATCAACTTGCTTAAATCCTAATTGAAGGGCTTCTTTACCCACTTGTATTCTAAGAAAAGTTCTGAAATAACATAGTTGCCCTTGCACGGGTTGTTCAACTTTTCTCTTTACAATGAACAAACATCTATTCAGCCTCTTGCCGCACCACTGCTCAGGCCTCAGTCCTTAGGCTTCTGTCTGTTTCCTCCACAGACTATACCTTACTGTAGTGCTGAACTGCACTCAAGTTGGCTGTCCTCATCCTCAAAGACTCTCTCTGGCCCTTCCCCACCCTTACTGGCTATTTCTTGGGTGCTTCCAGCACACACACCTAGCCAGAACCCTTACCATAAGGGCTGTCCACACCTGTGCAATCAACAGGTGCAGGTCACTATGAAAACATGGACCAAGGAATGGAGATTTCATCCCTCGAAAAATCTGAAGGAACTGCAAAGCCAGCTTTTTCCCTGTAAATATACTCGACTCCTGAAACCTCTCAGCTTCTTTGGCTGAGATTCCTGGGTTCCCTTTTAAACAAGGTATAGCCCTGTCACAACAGATATTGCTTAAGTTTATTGCAGGCATATCAGTTCACTTGCAGCAACACAGTTGAGAACTGTTCATTAGACTTTATTTTTACTAGATGCTAATTTTCCAGGGCAAGAGCTACCCCTTATTGTAGGAGCAAGCAGTAATGACACACAGGTATAGCAAACTGTGAAAAAGAATAATTTGCAAACAGAAAAAAAAAAGTCATACACAAATAAAAGTGAGAAAGTCAGCCAGATGAAGAGTAGGCTAATGAATGGGAGGGGGAAAGAGACACAGAGGTGAGAATGATCATTAAGCTATTTGATTGCGTTTTAGAAAGCGGAGATCCACATGCAGTCCAATATCTCCTTCACAGGTTTTCCATTCCCGAGTATGTTTTTTAAGGTTCTTTTATGAACCAAAACATTTATGCCTTCCATGGGATGGTGTGTGAGAAATAATGTGCTAAATGAAAAGGGGAGCTTTGGGACCTTATGTGCTTATGTTCATTCATGGTCTGTTTATGTAGATTCGTCCTTTTTTATAATTTCTGTCCTATTTTAAGACACATCTATGGTTGCACTTATTACATTGAATGAAGTACACCACATTACTGAAGATGCAACTATATAATCCAGTAAAGCTCCTTTGGTGTGTAGGACACTTTTTGATGGATGGTTGTTTCACAGTTTGCTGCATTTGTTCCGTTCCCTTGTTTGTGTTTCTGTAATCAGAATAAAGTTTTCTGCTAACTAGTTTATGTCAAGAGCCCAGGTTTAAGGGTTGTTGGAAGATTTTTTTCAGAGTTTCATCCTGTTATGGTGGACTGCACTACTGGATTGCATGTTGTTACTAGAGCTAGACAGCAATTTGTTTCTCTTTATATTGTAGCAGATTTTCTATTTGTGTTTTCAGGGCATTAGTTATGCTTGTACTGATGTTTTTGTTGCTGTTACTTTTTTTAAGAAAGGATTCTGCTATTAAGATACTTTTGTTTTTTGAGTTGGAGCATATATGGTGGTATCTGTGATGGTAATGGCAGGTTTGATCCCACTGTATGGGATGATACACAGTGCCGATCCTATCATGATGTCACCAAGACATGATGATACCACTCGCATCACCCTGCACAGAGATTTTCCAGCTCACAAGACAATAATCAAAGGTCAGCAGACTGAGAGCAATTGTCTTTGGTTAACTCCAAATTAACCCTTTACACAGAATAATAGCTGCCACCACATATTTTAACGGAAGCATACACTGTTCCCAGTAAATTCAAAAATTAGGCAATGCCTGTGATGCCCACTGTCACTCCAATAAAACGGGTTTTACAATATGGTAGCACTCTTCACAGAAACAAGGATATTTTAAGTTATGTTTTTATAGCATAGAGATAAGCTAAATAATTTTATATCATTTTAATAAAAGAAAAGGTGAAACAAAATATACAGAAGAAAATGTTACATAAAAGAGAGACAAATAATACCACAGTAAAACAAAAAGGATATAAAAATAAAATTGCTTAGCAGAGTCCTGGGTTCTATGGGTGCCAACAAAGTCCAGTCAATAAAACAGAAGATGGAAGCATACAAGCATACAAAAAATCTACTGCACCAAAAATGGAATCCAACTTTTTTTAAAAGAACTTTGCTTTAAGTGTATCCTCTCAGTCTTCAAGATCAAACTGTGAATTTCACAGATCTTAAAAATAATCCTTATGGTGTTATAGAGTGAATAAGATGTTTCTCTGTATGTTAATCTGGGATTTGCTTTGCATAGATACCAGACTTGCCATACCTGCGATGTATGCCTCCCCCAGAAGGGGTAATGTGGGTCTTTAGCCCTCTGGAGCTACTAAGCCCAGTGTGTTTAGTACATCTGATATATATATATATCTATATATAGATATATATCTTAATATATATATTATATTATATACACACGCTCATTATTAATGTATCACGCCCAAGTTCAAAGTTTTGAATACTGAGTGAAATTTGTACAATAGTTTTAGTGGCAGGGTTAATTGAGGGTCATTTGATCTTTATCAGGCCAGGCCAGGCCATCTATGTGTATTAACTGGGTCTGTCAAGTGATAATTAATTAGTGTTTTGGCTTACTTAGTTACCATACCCCGCCATAAAAGATCATTACACAGCATGTGGTATAGCTCAAATGGAGATCACCTTCTCTGGGAAAAGGGTAGTCCAGGCAGCAAAGTTCTTTAAAATCTGACTTGCAGTCAGTTTTATTTAAAAAGTTGCAATATGAGAACAAAACAGAAAATAAATCCTTGCCTTCCAGGCTCTAACTAAACAAAACAGCATCCCCCTCTAACAGGCGGTGAACCTCTCCCAGGCACCTCACAATACAAAAGCTTTTCCAGCAACCTCTTATTCAACAAGTTGATTTTCCCAAAGTGCAGCTTTTTCAGACAGCTTTCTGAGTCCCAGGCCAGAGCACCATCTTGCTCCAGCCTTTCATTTCATGTTATTTACATTCCTCAATTGTATACATAGTAAATTTTAAAGATACATCTATGAAATTTGCAGCATCTTGCTAAAGGGGAACAATGAGTGTCAGTATAATCAGATTCCTGGATGCTTTGATGACTTTAGTCTGAGAAAAATAAAAAATACATTTGTACATAACTCTAACTATAATTAACTAACTAACCATCGCTGTTATTAAATCAATACATTTGCATGTTAAATGCCAACAGAATGTTAAAACTCCTAAAAAAACTAAAAAAACATATTGCCAGTGAGATTTGAGAAATAATTTCTAAGAACACCTGCTGCTTATGAGAACAGCCAGTTGTAATGAATTTTAGAAGAATAAAAAATTTATTATCTTTGGTCGCTGCTTCTCCTTAGTTTGTTCAAGCTGAGCAGGCCTGAATACAGAAAAAACTCTTCGGAGAACCTCTTCCTCTGCTTCAGCAGTAATACCGTAGCAATGATTGGAACTGACTAGGACATAACGTAGCTTCCACTGACTCCCTGTGATCTTATAAGCAGGGGAGGCAACACATTGTTCTAAAATCAGCCAGTGTCCATATGATCATTGAACTCGGCACTGCTAAAAAAAGATTGTCAGTAGATTATATTTGATGATCAAAACAGCTTTACCATTAGAAACTGACAGTCACATATTTGTGTGGCCGCCCAATGTGTTATAGCAAAAACATTGCAAAAATGATAGATATACAAGATGGAGAAATTGTGATACATATTAAGAGCCAGTCTAGTGGCTTTTCTCTCGACATGGTCACCATGAATCTGCAAATTCCAACCATAATAAACATTTATTCTGAGTTCCCCTGAGGGGTAAACAATATTTACCTGGCTAAAACTACTTCAAATTACTTGACAGTATTAATAACTTTTCTCTCTAAATAAGAAGTATCACCACAACTTAAAAATATTTGCTGAATTCCCCTGGGGACCAAGTGCATGTAGCAAGCGGTCCTGTTTTGATCTGAGTTGTGGTGGTTGAGCTAGCATGGGTGACAGCCCCTCACCACTATTTGACCCCACTCCTCAGCAGGAAAGCAGCCACAGTATCACGTACCTGGTGAGAGCCTGTAGACGAGGAGGCTTCTCTCACGACTCATGTCCTACACCCCCTGGGGATTGGAACAAAGTGTAAATGTACAGCGAGGAGCATGGGTGCAACGGAGAGGACTAGGCGCCGTGCAGGAGATGCCCAGTAGTGAGAAGTCAGCAAAGCCAAAGTTTAAACCGGGCGGGCAGCATGAAAGCAGAATCAGGAGACTGAAGCATGGTCAAGGCAGCCATAGATCAGAACCAGCCGGGCAACGAAGTACAGAATCAACAGGCAGAAGCTAAAGTCCAGGAAACAGGAAGAAATCAGGGGCAGGTAGCAAGCAAGATAGAGCACAAACAATCCGGGTCAAAAAACGAGCAGCAGGCAATCTGACAGGATACAGGCAAACTCGAACAATAGCTGAAAGACCATCAGCACTGTGATTGCATGCAGCAGCCTGTTCTTCCCTGTGGGAGGATGTGGCTGTACGCTATCATCCACACACCCTGAACTGCACATCCATGCGGGTCCGGGTGTCTGTACAGGATGCATTCAATTTTGTGCTTTGTGTTAGGAGAGTAAGGGGGGACATGATTCTCCTGTATAAACTATTCAAGGGCGACAGCAACATTATTAACAGACTGTTTACGGTCAGCTCCGTAACAAAGACCAGAGGGCACAACCAAAAATTGGTGGAATTTTTTTTTCTCACACAGGGCGCAAGGGGTTCTTCACCGTTAGAGCGGTTAAGGTCTGGAACTCGCTGCCACAGGAAGTGATCGCAGCTAAGAGTGTGGAATCATTCAAGAAACTCTTGGACGCGTTCCTCGTAGACCATAACATACAGGGGTACAGGTACGCCTAGGAGCAAAATCGCACATGGACTAATACACACGCCCACACCTGCTCAAACATGAATGCACACACGCAATAGGTTGGACTTGAAGGACTTATGTCTTTATTCAACCTCAAATACTATGTAACTATGTAACTATGGTTGGACTTTGGAATTTTAGGGTTGGATTTAGTGTTTTAGTTACATTTTAGTTAAATATCAGTTTGTGAGGGTCTTTTTCTTAGTGTCATCAGCTTGAATTTCCTGACAAAGGCTGAGAGGGAACAGGCAGAGAGAAACATTAGCCATTGATGTTCCTGCAGCTGCAAGTGGGCTGGAGCAATGAGGAGGGTGCTACTGCAACATCTGTGGCCCAGGGTTTCAATGCCAGCTTGGCAAAATTGCTGGTTTTTACAGTTGCTCCCATTCCAGCTGATGGATCTGCCCCTTCTATGACTATATGGTCAGCAGCGGCATCCACATGACCACATACACGGGCAAGCATAGGCAGGGATGTTACATCTTATTCTTTAGTGTACACTGGGTACATTTTCTGGTCACTGGGCAAAATGCAGGATGCAGCACATCACTGGAGCAGGTGGTACCACCCCATGTCCTACACCTTGTAATTCACCTTTTTCACAAAGAATGAACAGGTGGACTAACAACAGCCCCCATACATCTTCTATCCCAGTCCCTGTGCCACTTATCTGTAATGATGACTCTCATGCGCTGTCCACTCCAGCTGCTATAACAATCCAGGAACTTCAAAACTTTACTACAAAACCCAAGAAACTGTGTAGCAAAATAATTGTTGCAGTGTGGAGCATTGATTAGTTAGTGCAACCATATTTATGTAAAACGTATGTGTAAAACGTGTGTCTCCTATCAATTGCAGTATCACAATAAGGAACACATTGCAAGCATCTTGGAGATGTTCACCCAAACAGTTACTAAAGATGAGAGGATTGTTGTGGCAAGTCTATAGACACTGCCAGGGATGTCTGAAATCTTCTTGCAAGCATTTATGCAGAACAAACTGTCTACAAATTGAAAAAAGGTAGTTATTAATAATTTTATACAACAAAGTAGTTTGCATAGCAATTAAATAGATATGATTTACCATGGCATTGCTTTAAGTGGATTTCTGAAATCAAGCTACCTTGCTCTTTAAAAGGCTAATTAGCCCTGAACTCTGCAACAGTCTTGGAACAGCTTTTGTCGGTACAGCGCAGATGATTTTACCTATAAAGAAAATGCTCGGGGAGGGGGATAAGTGTACTAAAAGTGCACTTATGTTTAACAATGATTGGTATATTACTGTACTGTAGAGATGGTTGAGGGCAGTCCTTTATGATACCAAATGTGAATTTCTTATACATTGTTTGCCAAACTACAATATTGTCAGTGCACATTGTATTAAAACATACAGAAGTTAATAGAAATTAGAGCAAAAAACAACATTGGTTCAAAACAGGTAAATCAAAATTATTGATACAATATTTAATAGTAGAAAAAGACATATACAATAAACTCATGTACCAGAGACATTTAAAAACACTTAAAACATTCCACTGGATATATCCTGCATGATTATAACAATTGTTGCCTAAAAACCACCTGTGTGGTAAAGGACCATCTATGCAGGTTTCTGGATGATTGAAGTACTTTTCAAAAGAAACAATGTATCTGAGAATGTACTCACATATGTTGCAGTTCAAAGAGCTTGAGGGAAAATGAACCTGCTAGAGTCCTGTGTGTAAAGATGGAAGAAAGACTTCGGGAGAGGTGTCCAGTATAAGACGATATTACTGTCAAAGAATGTAGCTCCTCAATACAGGCAGGAGCTGCGGATGCCCCTCTCCCAGCACTTTCCAAAGGCACAAGATACTCCGTGGGTTTCAGTGACTGAAATGGAAGCTTCTTCTAAGATTTTGGTCTTTCGTGTGCGGCCGCACTGTGCAGAAAGAGAGAAAGACTACTTGACATTCCACGGTAAGATGCGCCTGGCAAGATTGGAGCCGGGAATTTACCCGTAAGGCGCAGGAAGCCACCCACTAACCTTCAAAGCAAAGGCATGATTTTAGTAGCCAGCCAATCGAAACCATATCACAGTCAGTTGTGCTCCGTCACCTCAATTTCACAAGCCGGCAGGCAGTAGGCAGGATGTTCGTTCCTAACTGCACTTGTATAGGGGATGAGCAAACAAATGTGAGTATCTCATATGTCCAGAGAATCCAGGGAAGCTTTCCACACGTAACCCTTAAGGGTTCCAGGGTAACCCTTAAGAATCCAAGGAACCTTTCCACACGTAACCCTTAAGGGTTACGTGTGGAAAGCTTCCCTGGATTCTCTGGACATATGAGATACTCACATTTGTTTGCTCATCCCCTGTGTGTGTGTGGAAAAAAATCTAAAGGGTCTTGATGCACAGCATATGTCTTAGGAAAATGTACCTGAACAAAGATGATGCTTTGCTAAGTTTGGGAACAGAATTTAAAGAAAGAAATGTATCTGCTATACAATGAGATTTAGCAAACTTATAGATTGGAGATTAGTGATGAATGAATGTGCCTGGGTTTGATTCATGGCCCATTTGTCGAACTCAGAACTCCAGAAGTTGAGAACTTTAATCCAAACCCCATTTAAGTAAAAAAAAATATTCCTGGAAAATCATTTCTGGCCATTTTGGAGGCTATTTGGCAAAACATTGTCAAACAAAGGCATGGGGGGCTGGCTACTGCCATGAGGGACATGTGCCAATGCAAAATAAAATTACAAAACACTATTCAGCAAGGAGAGGGTCCTTATTTTAACCAAATGTGAGGGAGGCATGGAGATAACACTATTCCTTTTATATTTATGCTGAGGAGATGTCTTTAAGCTGTATGAAGAGATAAGGTTTAGTATGATTCTCACGGACAGTCAGTGACACTGTACTCTGGCATTAGTATTTTGCATGTTTAATAGATGTTTTCTTTTTTAATATTAATATTTGGCTTATATGCAGCATCAGCACCCCAATCTAAATCATTTAAACTTGAACAAAAGTTTTGTTTGTGATATTTTGGGCTGCCACGCCTGATTTTGTATCTATCTGGAATAGGCCAGAAATGAGTGGTGGTAAAAGCAGCAACAACAGATCTAAAAGCTACAGGAAAATGTACTCTTTAAAAAAAAGAAAAGTCTTCATGCCAGTTGACAAAACAGTGGCAAAACAGTTTTACTAGGCCAAGGCAGGGACCAGTCAGGGATCATGGAATAAAAACTAGAATGTATTATTTCAGAGGCAACAGCTGAAAATACTATGCAGAATCCATAGTCAGCACTGAAGCAGTTGGAGTAGGCTACATTTTGAAAAAGACACACAGCATGCAACTTTTCATCCCCAAAATCCACATTTAAGTTTATATATGTGAAGAATATACAGAAACAAGAAAGAGATATTGTATAGACTAAATAGACAGAATTGCAGCAGTCAGTAGGCCGCATTATAAAAAGACACTCTGCATGCAGCTGTTCAGGCCAAGTATCCACAAAAAAGTGTCTATTTTACACTAAAGAAGAAGGAATGTTCTGTAGCTTTGTACGATAGGAAGAGTCTGCAGGAGCCAGAGCATTGTACCTGAGCCCCTGCTCATGGATGTAAAGTTTTACTGGTTTCAAACCCCAAAAAAATAATAAAGGCACAGTTTTTTATGAATCTGTGCATTTATTATTTTTGTAAATGGTTGACTTTGCCTCTGGCCCCAGTTCTTATACATCCAATTGTCTAGACAAGATTGGTTTTCTTTCTAAATTGTATGATGTATTACTTTATATATATATATATATAAGTGGTCTGTACACTGGTACTGAGCTAAGATTTTTTTTTAAGAATGATTACAATTTGTACTGGAGAATAATTATTTTCTTTTCAAAGACATGTATTATCTTCAGAAAAGGTGGATTGCAATGAGTTCAATTGTTGTCCCGCCATATGCAGCTGCAAGCATGGGTATATTTGAACATCGTCACATATTTTCCAGTGTAATGCTTTCCAGCCACTCTTCGAGCTGGTGGAATTACATCAGTGATATACAGTATTTACAATATAGCAGGTGTGACAGGGCTGCACTTTGTCATGACTGTGTGATAGGGTCAAAAGGAGACCCAGCACTCTCAGCCAGATGGGCTGAGAGGTTTCAGGAGTCTAGTATCTGTACAGAGAAAGAGCTGGTTTTGCAGTTCTTTCCAAATTTTTCAGATTCTCCACAGGATCCTGGAACCTCAAGATTTGGGAGGGATGAAAAGTTGTGCAACTAAAACCTCTGTTTTTAACCTTAGTAGTTAGACAGTGTACTTTTTTTTTGCAGGCTGGCTGGTAAGCATGCTGGGAAATGTTTGCTTTTGTGCTGTGTAAAGCCCTTCCATGTGCACCTTGCTTTAAAGCTAGTTATGAATTAATGAGTGTGTTTGCCATTAATTTCACCTGTTGGATTTGGTGTGGGGACACACTATACTCTTCAGCTGCCAATGTGATGTGCGGGGGTCTTTGTGTCCCCCTGTGCCTTTAGGGGGTTGGGCTACATCCTGGCGAACCTGCACCCAATTCATCCTTTGCTATAAATATGCTCCAAGATGGAGGCTCTCACAGATTAGAGTTAGGACCACACTATACAGCAGGGCCTTGATGAGGCAGTGCAGCTTCGACATGTTTTGCCAAAGATGTGCAAACAAAACCTCTGTTTTTACCCTTACCTGTTAGACAGTGTACTTTTTTTTTTACAGGCTGGCTGTGAGTGTGCTGGGAATGTTTGTTTTTTGTATTGGGAGGGATGAACCCTCCATCCCTGGGTCCATGTTTTCGTAGTGACCAGCACCTGTTGATTACATAGCCCTTAAAGGTAATGGTGCTGGTAAGTGTTTGGGGGCTCCACCTGGGAGCGGGAGGTTTCAATTCAGGAGTCAGTAGGACTCTACCTAGGAGTCAGAATGGAGTCCAATGTAGCAGGGATTGAACTAATTGTACAGGTTAGGATAGTATTGAGGCTGTCTGGAGGACACAGACAAAGGCCTGAGGACTGAGGCCAGAGCAATGGTGCTGAGCAAAGCCAGGAGGCTGAATATATAAAAGTGCAAAGACGCCCTTAAAATAATTTTTTAAGAGAGAGTATATGCGTCCTTAAAAAGGAGAACTATGGGGTTAAGGCTTTTCCCCATAGTTCTCCTTAGGGTAACGGGAGGACACAAACTAGCGTCCTCCCGTCAGCCTAGGCTCAGTATACCGCGAGCTGAAGCTCGCGGTATACTGAGACGCCGCAGTATACTGCAAGCTGGTGCTCGCGGTATACTGAGACGCCGCAGTATACTGCAAGCTGGTGCTCGCGGTATACTGAGACGCCGCAGTGAAGCGGATCCCGACAATTGTGCCAAGATCCGACGAGTGACTGACAGCTGGCTCTGCCTATCTAGAGGCAGAGCCAGCTGTAGTCGACCCCTCCCCCGTCTGTTCCGCCAGTCAGCTGGCGGATTGCAGCGGGGAGGGGGGAGTCCAGCCCCTCCCCTGTCACGGCAGAGAGCCGTGACAGGATCGAGAGGTGAGCGAACGCCGGTATGTGTTCGCTCACCTCCCGACCTCACTCACCTCATAGTTCTCCTTTAATGCTCTACTATTTGAAGCTAAATCTCACACAGGGTAACACTGAATCCCTGTTGTAGTTTAATTAACCTATAATGATCAACAGGTACCATTTTTAGATACTATGGTACTGATTTCTGATTAAGTGTTACACACAGACTTGTTTGTTAAACCTACTGACTGTAACCAACTGCTTTGGTACCAGAGTTACCATCCTCCTATTATATTCAAATCGATTTTTTTTCAGTTAGATGTCTCATGTAAATAGAATCTGATGCAAAAGATAAAACTAATCAAAAAATGTATCAGACAGTTCAGGTAAAGGGATACCAGAGACCATTACTGGAACATGAAGTAAGGAGTGATCCCACTGGGAGGGTTAATAGCAACTAGGTGAGATTACGCTTTGTGTTCCAATACCATTTGTTCCCTAAAGAAGTATTTTCCATTATACACCATCACTGATGATCTTTGAGTCAGACATAACCCCAGATCCCGGAATTCTGGTGTCCCCTATAAAGACATTTCGGAGGAATCCCACACTCAGAAATAAATGAATGGGAACAGACTTTCACCCCCTAGGGCACAGGTAACCTGTAAATTGGGGGTCTTAACACTGTCCTCATTATAGAATGTCCTAGTTTTAAAAAAAGGTTCAACCATTAATCTAACATCAATCAACATATCTGATACATCTGTCAGATAACATAACAGACATGTAAAGGTGGTGATCGTAAACCATGAAAAAGTATTATGGATACACACTCTCAGTACCCTCAAACACAAGGGGTTAAACAAGGACTATAAATTTGTATCTTTTTGCATGATAAGTATTTTAGGATATAATATTTATACTGACATGCCTATTTTGATCTTTTTTAGATTACCTAACATTTGGATGAATTATGTTGTTGATTGATGTACTGAACTTGTATCCTTTTCTTTTATGATGGACTTTAGTTTAAAAGTTTTTTTGATGCCATTTCTTGTCTGTTCCCTGTATCAATGGAAATAAATACATTTGTACTTGGCTTGACATGGCTTTTGAGCATGGGTTGCGCAAAACTGCTGATCCTGTTACTTCACTTACTTTGAATTAATGCTTTAAATAGGAAAACATTTTAAAACACACCCATTTTTACATTTTTTATTGAAATATACACAGTTCAATGTCTAATTGTACTCTAAAACTCAGCACAAAACAAATAAAAAATAATGAAATAATTTTGTGTTATGGCAAGCTCCCTGCCAGGTTTTACAGATCTCCTCTGAGAATCCTAGCCAGGACTTCCAGAAGATCCACCAGTACCTCTGATGGTGATCCTAGGAGCCCTGCCGTTACTTCTAATGGCTTTCACAGAATCCAAGCCAGTATGGCTAATGATAGCCATAGATTCCGGACCAGGACATCCAGAGTGCCCTGAGGTGAAGCTGGGCATGTCACCTCTAATTCAGAGGGGTATTTTGAGCACTAGCTCTACAAGGGGCTGGTGCTGTGTGTTCAAGCCAACTTCCTGCATGTACAAAGAGCTTTAATACTACTATTGTTGCTTGTTTGCTGACCCGGACCATCGGACAATTCTCTACCTGCCACCACTTGCCATCCTGTTCTTATGCCTGGACCCAACTTGGCTCTCATCTTCTGCTTTATCTACTGACTGCTTGTTGCCTACCTTGGACCATCCGGCCACTCTCTCCTAGCCACCTGCCTTGACCCCTCCTGTTTTCATCCCCTGTCTATTGGCTGTATACCCACACTGTCCAAACATTCTCTGGTTATCTTCTGTCGGAAACTCTGCCTTGTCCTGACCATGCTCCGGACTACTGTCTACTCATTGGATCCCGCCTGTCCTTGTCCATCCCTTGGCAGGGCAATCCTGGGGGCTGAGACCCAGTACCATCAAGCAGCTAAACCCATCTCCACCATCAGGAGCTTTGGTGAAAAAAAATGTCTGCTGCTTAGACTCCGTGCCCTGGGTGAGCCCATGTCACCAGCCAGGTGATGTCACCATAACATTATGTTTAACATAATTTGCAGATATAATAGCCAAACACACTTGAATAAACTAAATAATGTCAGAAAATTGGTCTCAAAAGTTCCAACAAATACGTTGCACTTGTATGTTGCTTTGCTTTTACCCTTTTGTCCAGGTAATCCCAAACCAGTTCAAACCGGGCATTAGGTCTGGGGACTATGCTGTCCATTCCCTGATTTTAAATCTACCTTCTTGTTTTTTTCTTTTAAGTTAGTTCTGACATAGTTAAAGGCATATTGGGGCCAATGACTGGCTGCAGGTTTAACCCTTTTCATAACATGGTGCTGCAAATAATGTGATAGATCCTTTTTGCTTCAGTCATTCTGTGCAGTTTGCCAATTCTGGATCCAACAACAAAGCACAGTTGGTTTTACATGCTGATGAGTCATCTTTTTGTCTACTAAACAGCATACAAAAAGGAAGCATGATGAACTGCAAAAATGCAGATTTTGATTCATCAATCCATAGGACCTTCTTCCAGTCTTCAGTAGCTTCTTTTTCTTATTTTAGTATTTCAACAATGGCTTTCTTATTGCCACTTGACCTGTCAGTCTTGCAACTGAAAGTTTTCTCTTCACAATTAAAAGTGAGACTTGGTTACTTTGATGGATGTTAAGTGATGCTTGAAACTGTTGTCAGGGAACCTATCCTGCAAGCTGATGACTCTCAAACTTGTCTACTGACTCTGTTGTGGCTTTCGGTCTGCCAGACCTGTTCCTGTCCTGTTTTCTTTTGGATCTTCTTTAAAGGAAGGGCAACATTTTTAAAGGCTATAACTCTGAAATAAAAAAAAAACTTTAGTATTTGGTAACCTAAACTTTTTTTAACGACTGGCAGTTTATGCGTTACCTCTTTACAATTTCAAGTTATTTGTGGGACTTAGCTGAACTGCCCAAATTCCATAAAAACTGGAAAAAGGAAGTGTTCCAAGACATTTGACTGGTTGCATATAAATGTTAATTTCACATAACATTTAAAATGTGATAAAATGGTAAACAGGGGTGATATGCGTGTGTTGTTTTCTTTTAGACCCCAACTTAAAGTGTATTTCCACTTTTGCAGTCAAATTTAGAAAATAAAACCTCCATATCTTCATTATGTGTTACTGTTCACACAGCATACTGAAAAATAACTTTTTTTTTTTTAACCTTTTTAGATGTTTTGTTAAATCAGACAAGATGGTTGATTCCAGGTTTTTCTTATCTCTTTCACAGTGGTCTGTCCCTATGGAAAGTCTTGGGACTTAAATGTTAAGATTGTGTTATCTGATAAGCTTCATTAACAAACAATAGATAAGCAACCTCTGAATGGACAAGACCCCTCACACCTCAAAGCCCCTCCTAACATTCAATAGAAAGAGAAAGAAGAAAGTTTAACGCTTAAAGCCCTAACCCAAGTAAAAGCTATTTAAACTTGTTATTTTTTTTAGCTTATGCTATGTGAATGGGAACATGTAACAAATATAAAATAGGTGTTATCCCAATTTGGCAGTCAATGTGGAGATACACTCGAAGCTTGGGTCATCCCCTCAGCTGGCAGATAGGCAGTAGTCAATTATTTTCTGCAAGGTTTACTTTATGTACATTTCTATTAAAAGGGTTATTAAACCCTCATCACTTATTGCATATATCTACTGATAGCAAGCAGTAGATATATGCAAAACGATTAAAAAGAAATTTTTTTTTTCAAAAGGGTGAAAACTTACCTGTGTCTCCGCTGCGCGTTCCCGTCCAAACATCTGAAAACTCTCAGGCGGCTGCAAAGGATCTTGGGGCGGGCACATGCGCAGTTCAGATATTCGGCCGTGAGACGTGGAGAGACACAAGGTAAGTAAATGTAGCAGTGTGCGCGCGCACAGGTTCCGTGGGACAGGAAGTGCCAGTTAAGACAGTGGAGTCAGCTCTGGATCATAGACCGGCACCAGCACTGGAGGGACAGCTAAAAACTACAGGAAAGAAGAAGATGATCAGATTAAGAGGCATCATTTAAGGTAAATGCTTACATTAGCAGTGTGTGTGGGGGAGGGGGAGGGGGGGTGTGTCAGACGATCACTCCAGTGTTTGTGCCGTACATGGAGGATCGGTAAATATCAATGATACTTACCGATCCTCCGCTCGGCCACGCACACAGCCACTGTCATCCTGAAACTGACA
>NW_017306978.1:759827-793601 GCF_000935625.1 Nanorana parkeri | reverse complement strand
AATGTCACTTTAACTTCTCTACCTGGACCATAAAGAATTAATATGAAAAAAATTATTGGTAAAATCAACATGTGCTTTTTTACCACTACCTTTCATTTATACTCACTTTTCCAATTAACAAATAACAAATAAAATATAATGCAAAAAAAGAGGGACAACTGAGGAGGAACAAGGTACAGAGGAATTTAGTTCCAAAAGAAGCACAGACAGTTGGGAACTGGACTGTAGGACCACTTCCTACTTCACATATGTCAGAGTAAACGGAAGGTAAGGGAAATCCCCCAACGCAAATACAGACAGTAATAAATACACAGTTTCTATTAGATTGGAGAAGGTTTAGACTCTTAGTCAGAATTGTATTGCCTTGCCTGTCCTGATTAAGGAGCTATACTACATTTCCTATCTAGGTAATTATTGTTACACAGAACAGAAAGCGAGAAGAAACCTCTTTAATAGGGTCACAGATATCTGAAAGGCAAAGACAGCATTGAAAACTTGACAAAAGTTCTAATCATTTTCCGTTCCAAAGTTTTGGGTAGAGTTGGATATTGAAGTGATGCAGCGAAAGAAACATGCACATACTTTTCACATGACTATCTGAGTAACCGTAAAAACAAGTTGAAGCTAAAGAAAGATGTTTGTGTAATATGTCAAACATGTGACAGGTGTAACACTGCAATTTCTGTCACGCTAAGCAATTTACCAAGCAGAGCTCCTGTCACCCATGCTTTATCGAGTGAAGAGTAGTTTAGCATTTTACATTTTAAACAGTAAGAACACATCTCATTTATAAAATTCATACTGAAAAATGTTTTAAGAATAGAAATAAAAATCATGAATAAAATATGAACTTGAAAGAAACATAGGTTAAGAAATTATTCTGTATAATAGACTATGCAGAGTTGCCAGCTCTCAGGTCACATTTTAGAATTTTGTTCCTGGAAAATATCTGGTTTTCAGCTGTAAACATGCACAAAATAAACGGTTTTGTACTTATTAGCTGTACATCCTACAAATGTATTTATGCAGGTTCAGTGAACATGATATTTCTCTGTTTCCCTCATAAATAGCTTATCTGAATAACAAGGCAGAGGGCATATTTTTCCTAGGAGTTTAGCATCCAGAAATAATAACTGGCATTTTAAAAATCATCATCAGTAAGGCCTACTTGCTCCAGGAACCCAATTTGCAATGTTGCGACTGGTAATATTAAGAGTATCCTATTTTTTATCCTCTTCTCAAAGCACTTGCCCAACAATCGAAGAGCATATGGGCTACTATTATTGCAGCAGGGAACATTAAAGTAATACTAAAATCAGGATTTGTTTGGTGTAGATTAAAATAACTTGGCAGCCAGTATTTTGCAACATTTGAAGAATGTGGTACCGTGCCAAAGTTTTTGACACGGTACCACATAAACGCTTAATACACAAGCTGAGATCTATGGGCATAGATGAAATGGTGTGTACATGGATAGAGAACTGGCTACAGGAACGTGTCCAGAAGGTATTGATAAATGGCTCTTTTTCAGATTAGTCTAAGGTTGAGAGTGGTGTGCCCCAGGGTTGTGTGCTAGGCCCCATACTGTTTAACCTGTTTATTCATGATATCGGGGAGGGAGTCAATAGCTATGGTTCTGTGTTTGCTGATGATACTAAAATAACGGAGGGTAATAGACACAGACTTAGACATTATAACATTACAGGAGGACCTGGATAAAATAAATGCACTCCCAATAAAATGCACTCCCATAATAATTACTTTAAAGTGACACTAAACTCATGAATTTAAACTTTACAAATGCATTTAAAGTGACATTAAAGTCAAAAAAATGTTTCCCTCCCCCCCAATGTTAATGTTAGCACTTACCTTAAATTATATATCTTAATCCGATCTTCTTCTTTCCTGATGTTTTCATCTGTCCCTCCAGCGGTGTGGCGGCTCTCCAATCCAGCGCTGACTCCTCTGTCCTTGCTGGCACTTCTGATCCTGCGGTGTCTGCTTGCGGGTGCACGTGTCCCATAGACTTACCTTGCGTCTCTGCTCGTCTCCCGGCCAAAAATCTGAACTGCGCATGTGCCAGCCCCAGGATGCTTTGCGGCCGCCCGAGCAGTTTCGGATTTTCATGGGCGGGAGCGCACGGCGAAAATGAGGTAAGTTTAAACTGCTGTTAAAGCGTTTGTTTTAAAACAAAAACTTTTTGCATAAATCTACTGCTTGCTAGCAGTAGATATAGACCAAAAAACAGAGTGTTTAGAAACCCTTGAAGTACCTTAACTATAACCAAAAATGTATCTTATATGTGTATCACCGGCTGTAGATCCTCAAATCATCTCTGAATTGGTGATGAAACTGTCCTTCCTTCTGGAGGAGTGTGTGCTAGGCACATGCGAGTAAAGGATGGACACTCCAAAGCAAGTTCAGTACGTGTTTATTAACGTACTAGTTGCAAATATAACACTCTAAACAACGTTTCGGGGTCTCACAGGATCCCCTCCATCAGGCAACCCAGGCAGATGCCACACATCCTCAGGCAGGCCAAAAAGCGATCTCTACTCAAAGTGGTGGGGAAGAGGGATAAGGTGCACAGAAGGACAAGTGCACTTAAGGGCCTGTTCACACGACGTCCGTTTTTCTGTGCGGACATGATCCGTACGCTCCTGCACTAAAAATGCATCCCAATGTATCCCTATGTGTTTTATGGGCTACAGTTCTCACGTGCGCAGTCCGTTCAGGTTACGACAGGAAAATACTGCATGTCACATTTTGTACGGTCAGGAAACAGACCAGCAATGCAAAACGCATCAAAACTCACTGCACTGCAGCTAACATACTGACAGCCCCACTCCAGCAAAAAAAAATATATATATTTTTTTTTTACCTGGAACACATCAAAAACACGGCCAAAACGCACTGCATCAGTAGCACCACATCTGCAGATCCGCACCTGATATGTGAACAGATATGTGAACAGGCCCTAAAGAGCCATTTTGGCTATTTTCCAACATGTTATCTAAACAGAGCTTTACAGTAATTCACAGTGAAAACTGAGAATAAAGAATCAAAAATAGGGATTGTCATTTGTATATATAATTTATGACTGCATGAGCTCATTTTCTGGATGAACTTGTTTATGCAAATGTATGCAATTAGATTATGCTTACTTGATTACCACCTGTTATGCAGTAATTATTCAAATAAATGTATTACTCACAAAAAAATTGCATATTTTGCATTGCTTATCAAAGGGGCTGTAATCATTTCATTTGCTCTGCAGAAAATTAAAAAAAGTCTCACTTTCAAGTGAACAAGTTACAAATGTCACAAAAAATATACAGTATGAATTTTGATATTACATGCAGTATATATAAATACACAGACACACACACACACACACACACACACACACAATCTATAATTATCAAGGTTCATTATTGGATCCAACTACAGTGTGTGCAAAAATTAGCTAGTGGCACTTCTTTTGGAGATCTTATTTGCTGAAAACTGGAGTGATATATTTCTCCAGGGTTTCTTTCATATGTGGAAAACTAAGCTTGAGTCCAGACCAGATTTTCAGGATGAATTTGTGTCTGCGTTATCCAGTTCGGGTTTTGTCTCTTGCCTGTGATTGATTGTCCAAGTGAGATAAAAGGGGAGGGCTGGAGCAAGATGGGTCTGCTGGCCTGGGACTCAGAAAGCCATAAGGCCCTGTTCACACCAAGGCTGTGTTGAACTGCAGACATGAACGATCCCATGCATTGCTGTGTGGACCGTTCATGCGACCGTGCGGCTCCACGAGATCCGAACCGCCTGCTGCCCGAAATGCTCCCCGATCCTTTTTTTTTCCGCGCTGATCAGAGAGATTTCCATATAGATTTAAATAGAACTGCGCTAATCAGTGTGGTTTTGGTCATTTTAATTGTGCTGAAACACAATTAAACCCGCCCTTTTCAAATCCGCACGGAAACTGCGCTGATCCGCAACTGCCCTGGTGTGAACGGAGCCTAAGGGAGCTGCATTGTAAGACAAAAACTCTGTTAATAGAAGTTTGCTAAAAAAAAATCATGTTTTGGGAGGTGGCTGGGAGAAGCCCACTACCTGTGAGATAGGAGTATCACTTAGTGCCTGGATGGCAAGGATTTATTTTCTGGTTTGTTTTGTTTTTCATATTGCAACCTTTTAATAAAACTGACTGCAAGTCAGATTTTAAAGAATACTGGACTGCCTGGACTACCATTTTCCCAGGGAAGGTGATCCCCATTTGAGCTACACCCCACATACAGTAATATATATATATATTATTCTACTATATAGTAGTATTAAACTCTCAAACTCTTTTTCAGTAATGAATTCAGACCAAACATATATACATTGTCCAGCAATTTGTTTTTTAGATATTTTATCCAAGCACATACAGTCATCAAGTTTCTAAACAACTGGCTCTATTTCCATGAACTTTCTGTTTAGTACAAGATCACATGGGACAGAGCAGTCTCCAGCAGCTATCCATCCATTAGTTTGGGGAAGGGAGAAGGGGGACAAAGTAAGGAGGAGCAGGGAGTGGATTTCCTTGTTGTGTTTGAGACACTCACCTCACTAACACACACAAGGATTGCTCCATGGAACCTGCAAGGTAAGGGAGCCACCATAAAACAGGATATCAGGGCGAGTGCTCAGGGGGCCAGCTGATTTTGCAGGAAACTAAAATGTTTAAACAGCAGGAAGCAACATCCTTTGTAATTTATGTTATCAGCTTTTGAAATAGCTTAAAACCATTTTGACTTTAAAGTATATGTAAAGGTTTTTTTTTTTTGTTTAATGTGGATAGAGTAGGGGAGGGTTTTAATCACTGTCATTATTGTATTTTTTTGCCAGATGCTGCCTGTTCCTGCCAGAAATCTTGTGAGCTTGTTTGTGAGGGACTACAGAACCATCTGTCCTATGTTATTAAAAATAGCAGAGGGGTGGAGTCTTATTCTGTTTCTGTTGTTGAGTGAGGGTGAGTGAGCATTGTCACCCTAGGACTGAAACTGTATTACTCGCACAATCACCAGGTCGAAATAAAGGAAAAAAGCTTGAGAAAGGCAAAATAATGCAATCACCATATCTAAGGACTGCTAAGCTTTAATCTATTCCATTTTTGTGGTTTAGATACTCTTTAAGTCAGGCAGAAAACAAGACTTTTCTCTGTTATACTGTGGCTTTCAAAAGTATTCACCCCCCTTGGCATTTTTCCTATTTTGTTGCATTACCACCTGGAATTAAAATTGATTGTTTGGGGGGGTTTGTATTATTTGATTTACACAACACGCCGACCACTTGGAAGATGCAAAATATTTTTTATTGTGATAGATACAAGAAATAAGACAACAAAACAGAAAACATGAGCGTGCATAACTATTCATCGCCCTACCCAAAGTCAATACATTGTAGAGCCACCATTTGCCACAATTACAGCTGCAAGTTTCTTGGGGTATATCTCTATAAGCTTGGCACATCTAGCCACTGGGATTTTCGCCCATTCTTCAAGGCAAAACTGCTCCAGCTCCTTTTAAGTTAGATGGTTTTTGCTGGTGTATAGCAATCTTTAAGTCATGCCAAAGATTCTCTATTGGATTGAGATCTGGGGGTTGATTTACTAACCTCATAAATACACCATGAACATGTATACACCTCTGTAGTGTGTTCCCTCCCAGCATGATCTATGGGTAGAATCTAAACACTTTTGTAGTGTGTACACACCCAGCAGGTGTGTTGTGCAAAGCCAAGCATGAATTGCAAGGTGATGTTGTGTAAATTAGCTCTATGTTGTGTTGCTTGCGTTGATGAATGCAGGAATGTAAATGCATGAGCTAACCATTTTTGTCTAAACTGTGAAGCAGCATTATATATGCATCATGTGCATGATTTTTCCATATATGGCATTAGTAGAAATATGCTTTTATAGACTTTTTGGTTGATAAATACGTTTTGCTGTGTGAAAATCACACGCACCTGGTGCGTGCGTGTGTTTAGGTTAGTAAATCACCCCCATGGGCTTTGACTAGGCCATTCCAAGACATTTAAATCACTCAAGTGTTGCTTTAGCAGTATGCTTAGGGTCATTGTCCTGCTAGAAGGCAAACTCTATCCCAATCTCAAATCTCTGGCAGACTGAAACAGGTTTCCATCAAGAATTCCCCTGCATTTAGTGCCATCCATCATTCCCTCAATTCTGACCAGTTTGCCAGTCCCTGTCGATGAAAAACAATCCCGCAGCATGATGCTGCCATTACCATGTTTCACTGTGGGGATGGTGTTCTCGGGGTGATGAGAGCTTTTGGGTTTGCACCAGACATAGCATTTTCCTTGAAAGCAAAAAGCTCAATTTTAGACTCATCTGAACAAAGTACCTTCTTCCATATGTTTGGGGAGTCTCCTACATGCCTTTTGGTGAACAGCAAACGTGCTTGCTTATTTTTTTCTGTAAGCAATGGCTTTTTTCTTGCCACTCTTCCATGAAGGCCAGCTCTGTTGAGGGTAAGGCTTAATGTGGTCCTATGGACAGATACTCCAATCTCTGCTGTGGTACTTTGCAGTACCCTCCGGGTTATCTTTGGTCTCTTTGTCGTCTCTGTGATTAATGTCCTCCTTGCTTGGTCTGTGAGTTTTGGTGGGCAGCCATCTCTTGGCAGGTTTGTTGCGGTGCCATATTCTTTCCAGTTTTTAATAATGGATTTAATGGTGCTCCGTGGAATGTTCAAAGTTTCAGATTTTTTTAATAACCCAACCCTGATCTGTACTTCTCAACTTTGCCCCTGAATTGTTTGGAGAGTTCCTTGGTGTTCATGGTGCCACTTGGTTAGTGGTACCCCTTGCTCAGTGGTGTTGCAGACTCTGGGGCCTTTCAGAACAGGTGTATATATTCTGAGATCATGTGACACTTAGATTGCACACAGGTGGTTTTTATTTAACTAATTATGTGACTTCTGAAGGGAATTGGTTGCTCCAGATCTTATCTAGGGGCTTCATAGCAAAAGAGGTGAATACACATGCACACAGCACTTTTCCATATTTTTATTATTCATTTTTTTTAAACAAGTTATTTTCTTGGCTTCACTTCACCATTTTGGACTATTTTGTGTATGTCCGTTACATGTAATCCAAATAAAAAACTATTGTAATTCCAGGTGGTAATGCAACAAAATTAGAAAAATGGCAAGTGGGAGAATACTTTTGCAAGCCACTGTAGTTAAAAATACCATGATGCCATCTGTTCACCCCAACCTACAGAGTGGGCAGTGAAACTGGACTGTGAGACTGATGAGGTAATCACTTTGCAGAATTCACTCTTTCTTTCTATCAGCATTGTTCTTGTCAGCACATTTAGGTACTGCACATCTGACTTTCAATGCTGTCCCTCTCTATCCCAGTCTAATTGATAAAGTGCAGGTAATTGTAAGGTTGACACCAAATCAAATTTAGGTACTTACACTATTTGCATTAAAAGTACATTACATTATGTATCGCTGCAATAAGTTGTAGCTTTTATATGTGCCTGGACTTCAACTTGTATTGATTTTTATTTTATTTTTGTTACTAAGGGTTTTGAAGGCAGGATAACATCTTTATTGCTTTTCACAGTCCACCCTGATCAGTCTGGATTTGTAGCTTACTCTGAGGCTAAAGATAACTCCATTTTGATCCACTGAGCAATGGTTATATTTACTGTGTATGATAAACAGAGGATTAAAGTGACACCACACTCAGGAGTTAAATCTAAAAAAATAATTCAAGTACCTTAACTATTTGCAATGATAAATCTTATTTGTGTATCACCCAGCTGTAGATCTGAATTCATGATGGCACTGTCCTTCCTTCTGGAGGGTGGCTACTATTATCCATTGTCCCTGGATGTGTTGTAAAGTAGCCAGCACTCCAAGCTCACTCCTGGAATATACTATAAGTTCAATACAATTTAGAAAACTTAATTTGAGATTGTAGTCTATCACAGGAGTGAGCTTGGAGTGGTGGCTACTTGACAAAACACCCAGGGATCACGGGGAACAAAAGTAGCCATCCTCCAGAAGGAAGGGACAGTGTCCGCATGAATTCATAGATGATTTGAGGATCTAGAGCTGATTGATGCACATATAAGGTACATTTTTGTTATTAGTTAAGGTATTTGAATGCTTTAAAAAAAAGCAACTCCTGAGTTTAGTGTTACTTTAAGCTATATATGGTGTTTTAGAAACACCACAGTTCCAACTGTCCAGTATACACAACTACATTGCCTTTTTACAGATGGATAATTTTATTGTGCCTGAATGCCTTATCTTATTTAGTTGGCTGTTTGCACAGCACTTGCAACTGTAATGAGATATTATAACCCTCATAGCAATGTAAACCACATGCACTGTAGCCCATAAAGCGAAAAACAATGTGCGAGCACCTCTTATCTGAATCTCTATGTCTGCTATCAGACTGCAGTTGATAAATTTGTTCTGTATGCCTGGTGTAAGTCTGTCTCTAGTTTACTATGCACTAAGAATTAAGTCATACCCCTTATATTTAGAAACACCTACTGTTCACAGAATGTTGCATATAGCGCCCTAATTCTTAATGAGTATGGCCCTCTTCCAAGCTGACATCTCTAAAATGTATTTTTCAGGCCACATATCTTTTGTTTTCCAAAGACATCCTACAGTGGAATTGGGATACAATTAAATGTACAATTAGGAAAATGCCTTTATATTAAAAAAATAAGCAGTGTGCTGCATATTCATAGTATCTTGGAGTGCAGTTAATTCCAAATATTGGCCCATGCCAAAAAAATTAAGTTTGATAAATGTGTTCATATGCACCCAAAAGCCTGTCTAGATTCAGCTTTTTTCCTTACCATATGAAAATTAAAGTACACTGACTTTCTTCATGCATTCTCATCTCCCAAAGAGGTTGTCATACAATGTGTGTAATGGAGTTAGATACCTGCGGAGAATGTGGCTGCCTGAACCAATTAAGCCTTACAATAATTTCAGTGTATTCATTGATGAACTAATATGTTCACACAATTAGTTTTCCTGCTTCTGACAGAAGGTCTGCATAGACCATGCATTGTAGATGACTTCTTAAAACTAGTTGAAGTAACAGGATGAGGGTTGGATGTGTAGGCACAATTTAAAGGACACCTGTACCTTTATATAACAATCTAGCTATGTGTGCCCATAACCCACCACCTTAGATAGTAAACAAAACATCAGACCCCTCTACACTGCCCAGTTTTCATCTGTGCGTAATCTTGTTTACTTTTACTTTCATGTCCCAGCAGTTGTGCTCCAGAGCACAGGCACCTATACAGACTCCATGTCACGTACCTGATATGAGCCTGAAATGATGAGGAGGGCCTTCCCTTGCTGCACTGGTCCCAGCACACCTGACAGTGAGACAGAGGGTGGAGAGACTGCATGAGGCACAGGCACTGTCAAGTAGAGATGCTGAAGATACTGAAGCAGGCAAGCCAAGAATTCTCTGCAGCGGATAGTAGTCAGATGACAACAGGGAGGATGCATGATCTCAGCAGAGTGGTAGGAAGAAGCAGAAGCTGGGTCAAGCCAAGCCAAGGTGAAGCCATGTGAGTGAAGCGGTACCAAATCAGCAGACAAGAGCTGTTGGTCAAGGAACATGCCAGGGTTTAGGGCAGGCACAGAGCAGCAGAGTCAGTGGATCAAGCCGGGTTAGATACAGGAGCAATCAGGAATCAGAAACCAGAACGCAGGATACTTCCTGAAGAACTCTTAGCACTGAATGTATGCAGAGTGCATGTTTGAATAGGCCTTTTGGCTCCATAACCTGGCATGTGCATGCACAGCGTTCTGAGTGTACACACGCTTCTTAGTCGGCATGCAGGGACACAGCTGTGTGCAATGTTGGCACCATACTGTCTCATATGTGCAGTACCAGTCCTGTGCTATTCTTCTCTATGGAGCATGTATAAGCACTTGTCTGCTGGAGCACAGCTGCTCGGAACAAAACTGAAAGTAAGCACTGCCTGGTAAGGACAAATACTGGTAAGTCTGAAGTCTGCAGTTTTATATACTATCTAAGGAGGGAAGGTGGGGATACATAGAGAGATTTGAATAAGAGTATAAGAACCCTGCAGTACTGGACTTATTTCAGAGAAAAAACAATAATCTGGTAAATAAAATCCAACTAGTCCATTTGACTAACTTCTTTGAAAAAGTAGGTCAAGGGTTTTTCTGTTGGAGCCCATAGACCATCATGGGTAGATCAGGCACTGATGAACTTATGTTTATGGGTTTCCTTAGGGCAATATGCCACAATATGTTTTTCCTATACTGCACATTCTCAGATTTTGGTAAATTATAATATTATTTATAATTGGACTAATGTTTCATTGCTTATTACTATCCTAGGGGGTGATCAAACTTTGATCATTAGTTTGGGCCTTTAAAGCAAGGTGGAATAAAGTTGTATATGGCCAGTCTAACATTGATTCTGAATAATAAAGACAAAAAGCCCTGGAATCGGATAGTCTGGTTGTAGACACTGATGCCAAAAGCCAATGAATACAAAAGTTAGGTTTTACCATTAGGAATCATTTGCACTTCCTCAGAAGACATTGATGAAGAAGTAATTACTGAGTACCAAAGATTAGTTTCAGTGTCAGCCTCAGTGATTGTTCTAAAAATTCAAGTGTGCCGCATAGTTACATAGTATTTGAGGTTGAATAAAGACATTAGTCCATCAAGTCCAACCTATTAGGATCTCATTCTAGGAGTACCTGTACCCCTGTATATTACGGTCCCTTAAGAAATCGTCCAAAAGTTTCTTGAACAATTCCACATTCTTTGCTGAAATCACTGTCTGTGGCAGTGAGTTCCAGACCCTAACTGATCTTACTGTGAAGAACCCCCTTCGCCCCTTGTGCTGGAATTTTTTTTCCACCAATTTTAGGTGGTGGCCTCTAGTTTTTGTAATGGAGTTAATTTTAAACAGTTTATCGCTAATGTTGCTGCCACCATTGAACATTTTGTACATGGAGATCATATCCCCCCTTAATCTCCTCACCTCCAATGTGAACATGTTTAAATTTAGTAGCCTTGTCTCGTAGCTCTGGTCCTCCATACCCCTAATTAGTTTGGTTGCCCTCCGCTGGACTTTTTCCAACTCAAGGACATCTTTTCTTAGTACTGGTGACCAGAACTGGACCGCGTACTCCAGATGAGGTCGAACCAATGATCTATAAAGTGGCAAAATTCCTAAAGGTATACACTTTGATGTAGCAGTATGTAGTGTGTTTTTAAAACAATCCCACATGTTGTATAATAATATTTGATAATGTCCCACATTGTGTACTGCAAAGAGAAAACACTCTGTCATTGTCCCAATATTCCTGTTCTTTTAGAAGTTAGAATAGGAGCCAGCTTATAGAAGTATTTTGTGGTTTTCACATATATTTTTCATCTCCTTAGTCACTAAAAACCAAACTACTGTGTATTCTACTCAGACCATTATGTGTAAGAACAGGTTTAAATTTGACCTATTACTTTTACTAATCTGTAGTATGATGCAGTACTAGTTTTACTACAGTAGATTATTATTTTTAATAGTACAAATATACTGTAATCAGGCCAGTCTAAACAGTAGAACGTGGCCCAGGCATTACCATTTACATAAGAAAATATGGCCTTTACAGAAATACAAATTGGGTTGCAGTGAGTGACTTGGAATATATAACAATGAATATTTATTAATAGGTGTATCAGTTTTTTCTGAATTCTTCAGTGGGTAATTAGGCACTAGTAATGCAGCTTTGGGTTAAAAATGCAAATTTAGGGAAGAAAGTTGCAGTATATTTTGTACATGTAAAGGTGTGAGTTGTATGGCCATGTGCCTACTTTAAGAAGTTTATAAAATATAATAAAAATAAGGCCTATGTACAGTCAGACAGAGGACTGCAAATATGACAGAGGAATTATTGCTGTAAGCATCTTTCTGTAGTCCTGTGCCATTGGAAAACTGTTGTTAATGGGAACGCTGCCAATGAAGAGCAATGCAATGTTTGCTGTTTTGTGAGCTTATAGGGAGGCACTAAACTAATTGCTGGGCAAGACCTGATTATTTTGCACCTTAATTGCTTTAACTGCTTCAATGCTCTAAACGATAACCTGCTCAATCTTCCACAGAATTTAAATTATTAACTAATTCTCCAGGATAACTAAAGGACATGCTCATATACTAATCTTTCATCAAGTATTTATTCTAGGGTTGTGCACATTTTTTTCTTTAGGCTATAAACAAAAATCAACACAGAACTGCGCATACAAAAGAAACCGACTGTAGTTTACATAATTGGCACCTTTGGTTAAAGAATTGCTTTGAATAAATTGTTTTAGTCTTTTAGAGAGCGTGTGCTCCTGTTGTTATGATGCTCTGCCTTACATTATTTTCATGTGACATTTTATACCAGAAATGGTTCACAAATTTAATATACTGAAAATGTGCTCTACCAATGGTGAAATGCAAAGAAAGATATTATTACCATCTGTTCTTTAAAGAATCAATGTACCAAATATATTCAGGCTGTGTTTAAGCGATAACTAAGATGACACATTAATTGTGGAATAAAGACATACTAAGTTGCACAGATGGTGTCTTTAAAGTTAGATAAGGTCTAAGGTTAAAGGCAACTCCACAAAAGCAGATGAGTACACAAGTGAAACACATATATAAAGCCTTTGTACAGAAATACACACCTCTGCTGTGTAATAGACATTTACAGCTGTTGTAACTCAATATCTGCCTTTCTTTAAAGAAAGCCACATCTAATTGAAGACTTTGCTGCAACTCTGGAGAAGTTAGAGTCTTGTAAGTGATTGGGATCTGTATAAAAGCTCTGCTGTTGTTGTATGGGTTATCATAACATAAAGTCCAATTCCAGCTTGGGAGCAGAATTCTTAATTAGATCCCCCAGCAGCCCCCTAAAAATACAAAAAGCAGCTGCTATACTTAACTCCTCTCTGGTGTTCTTCCAGGCTGAATTATGCATTATTTGACACACTTCCTGCGAGCCCAAAGCATGGATGCTCTGCCCTACCCCCACCCTGGACTCACAAGAGTATACTACAAAGAGTGGCAACACAAAATGACATGGTACTGCTCTCTACAGAGTTTAGAATCTGTCCAAGACTGGAGGAAGAATAGGGTGAAGAAAACCTGTGATGTTATGGGAGGTGTCCTCAGACACCTGGAAAAATAGTGAAAAAAGTTAGAGCTACATGGACGATATTAATCTCTTGATACTGAAAACTGTAACAACTTGTAGTCCATCACTTCATTTTGCTAGAGCTACATAGAAAATGTTTAAATGGTTCAAACATTACATTTAGCAAAAGATCACTATACAAATGGAACAAATGGCTATCATAGAGTAATCTACAGGAATCGCATGCAGTAGCATTCATCGAACATGATTGGAGCATGGATTGGTACTACATTCTACTTGTGTAGCTTACTCCATATGATGCAATTTGCTCCATCTGTGTAATGAGCATGTGCTATTGCTTACAGTTAATTGTTAACAACATTTAACTATTAAAAATCCCTTTTTATCAATGACTGCTTTTATTTATTTTTTTACAAAGCATGCAGTACAAAGAATAATCTGTAACATTTTACTTGAAGGCTTATGGTCCTTTCAGTTATGTTAGCATTTATGAATGCAAAATGACTAGCCAGGCTTTAACATATGTCTGTAATACACAGAAAATCATAAAATGTGTTAAATATGCACAAATCACAGCTTTGCACATATGGACATACATCATATTTCTGTAGTTTTATAGCTTTATAGCAGAACCAACAATGCTTTCCTCAAACCTTTGCAGTGTTGACATATAGCAGACTGTGTGTCAGTAATTGATAGTTTGCTTAGAATAATGAAACGTGAGCACTTGCAGCCTAATGGGGCAGGTCTTACAGCATGTTAATATTAGCCTTCTGCATAGATGAGAGGTTTATGCTTGGATCATATTTTAGTTAGCTTTTTATATTTAATAGTTTAGGCATAGGCAGAAAAAGTATTTACAAATATAAGACAGTAAAATAAAGATGATGCTGGCATCTTTTTGCTTCTACCACCACTGCCCTAAAGTTGGAGAAGCATGGTAGGTACAATGTGCATCTATCATTAGTTTTGGGGCATTCAGATAAAGTAGTAAAGAAGCACCTCAAAAAATTGTGTAAGGTTTTAGCTGACATTTAGCCTGAGGGTTAAAATTAAAGGGTTAAAATTAAAATTTAGCCTAAGGGTTAAAATTAAAAATTAAAGGCTTAAATATTCAGATTAAAGATTGTTTTAAATTATTAGGTTGGGTAAGGCTAAGTGTTAGAGTTACTTGTTATGGATTATTTTAAGTATTCCATTAAAAGGTTACTGCTCAGTGGTACTAGTTAAGGGTTTACTAGGAGTTAGGTTAAGTGTTAGGGTTTAAGTAAGGTTAAAAGAATAAAACTGCATTTTTAGAATTTATAGATTATTCTTACTTGACCCTGCATCATGATAAAAAAAATCAGTTGCAAGGGGTACATTTTTGGGAGAATAAACAGGAATTTCAGCCTGGAGGTAACTTGTTAGTGTATTTTTTTTTGCAGCAGCTACATCTGGCCACGTAGCTGGAGTGGAAGAGAAGTTGAGAGATTCACTTTTAATTGGGATTAATGTACAATTTCTTGTCTTCTCTTCTCCCCTCTCTAGTGGTAGATGGAAGCAGCTGATGACGGTGCCCCATGCAACCCACAAGTTGCAGGGACAAATCAGAATAAAGGGTACATACTAAAGGCACACTTACCTTTAAAGTGTTAGGGTCAGGTTAAAGGGAATCTGTTACGATAACCATGTATTTTTAGCTTGTTTCTCACTCTTCATGATTCGGGGCTGTTATTGTAATGTTTGTTTGACCCACTTAATGAGCCACTGACCTAAGTATGTAAACTCACGATATTCCAACATCTCATATTATCACGTACCTGAGGTGAGACTGTAGTAGTGAGGAGGCCTCCCTTGCACCTCGGGTCTTGAGGCCTCTGGGGATGGATACAGAGACCTGGCGGACACCGAGTGGCACGAGTGCCGGTGGTGTGGAGCACCGTGCAAGCCTAAATCCAAAGTCCGAGCCAGGGTCAAGTCCAATCTGGCAATGAAGTACAAAAGGGCAAAGCAGAAGAATGGTCAAGTTCCAAGCCAGGGTCGGTTCCAATCAGGCAGCAAAGTACAAAGTAAGAGTAGTCACTAGGGTTCTGGGTCACAACAAGTCCAAACAGATAACACACAGCACAGGAACAAGGAGAGACTGAAGATAATCCAGCAATTTGGCAGTGTCCAGGCTGGGCTTAAATAGGGGAAGTGATAATTGAGGTCTAGGTCACTTCCTGTGCGCCTCCTTGGTGCTTTCCCGCCCTGCTAAATCTTGCTGTCTGCGCATGCGCGGGTTTGGCGCAAGACGTGCCATTGGCGCATGTGCAGTTGGCGCGGATTTGTTTCCGGTTCGTGATGCTACGTGCCGTTGGCGCATGTGCAGATGGCACTCGACTCTTACACATACTGTATGCACATGCCTATTTCATGTCATTGAGTCACTCAAGTAGAGAAGGGTGGAACAAGTTGGCAGCCCTGGAACATGTACCTTCACAAACAAGTCAGCACCTATATTTCTTTTGTGACAGGTTCCTTTCAATGGTTAAGGAAAGGGTTGTATTTAGGAAATGTTTACATATTTTTGTTTGAAAAGGCCTCCTAAAACCTAAAAGGGCTGTTGCTAAAATGGATCCTCAGGAAAACATGGTGACCTATTCCCTATGACTAATACTGAAGATATTTTTGGGGTTTTCTTGTTTCAATTGGGGAGTTCTGTAAATTCTACATAACAAGAGGGTATGGATACCCACTGTATTGTCTGATGTTATGCATTTATATTTAAGATGCCCTCATTACTTGCAACTGTCAACTTTCCATTCTCCATATCTGTTTCTTTATCCAAGATGCTGTTCCTAGCTGTTTCAGAGGATGCGGTCATAAAGCTAATGTGTTCCAGGTATGGTTGACCTGCCCGAGGATACAAAGATTCTGGATTAAAAATAATTGTATTCATTCTTTCACCCTACAGGAACGTTACCATACCCAGTTATATTATATGTAATATTATTAGCTCTTCTGAATGATAAGCTCACAGAAAGTTTGTGTTCCATGGATGAACGTTCACGGGGTAGGAGGCAAAACTCTATGGAACATCCCACTTACCCGTTTGTTCAGATTGATTGCGCTAGGAGATTATGAATATAAATAAATAAATCAATCAATCAATAGGATACCAGCTGCAACAATGTGTATCAATGTGATCGGATGTGAGCTAATATGTTGCGCTTGGTTATTTCAACAATTCATAGTGATATTCAAATCGTGAAAGGTGATTTTAGACGAATAAAATATTAATTTATAAAAATTAAAAATAGTTAAATAATTAAATAAATGATGAATAAATGTGTGTAGCCTTGGCTCGTCTGTTATTATTCACTCTCTGTTTCGTGATAGTAGTGGCACATACGTGGTCTAAGTGACAATTGTGTATATACCATAAAAACATATAAATTATTTAAAATTGTGTATATAAGATAGTGTGTGACAATTGTATAACTCCCATTAAACGGTAGATATTATGTGACAATTATATAAATCACATTAAACGGTATATCAATGGAGAGGTAGATACTGAGTAAACTGCAGAGTTCAGCAGAGGTAGCGGTCAGATTATAAAACCCGCTTACTATCCACTCTATTAGAGTCCAAATAATTTAAACAAAAAGTTTCTTTATTTTTGGCTATTCTTTTTTTGGTAACAGGAATATATTTACTAATGTACTCCTTTGATCTAAAGTTGAAAGTTTGTGGGCTGATGTCCGCTATTGACTGACGGGGCACAGCTGAGCCACAGTAAAATAAGATCCCAACAATATTGTTGGGATATACTCCTTGCTGAGTCAACTGACTCTGCCTCTCATCATACAGCTGAGAGCCAGAGCCAGCAGCACTCACCCCTCCCCTGTCTGTGGCTTCAGTCAGCACTGGAGAGGCCATAGGCCTTCTCCCCAAATTCCCTTGAGTCTCAGAGTGTTGTTTATCTTTTAGGTTCGGTTGTCTACCCTAACATTTATACATGGTTGTTGTTTGGACAGCCAGGGCTTTAATTTGGTAGTAAAATTGGATACATACTGTATAGTTCTTACTAGGAATAATAAGTAAATAATTTTCCTGTGATTTTCCCTGGTGCATCGTTTACGTTATACGCACCCCAGATACTATATTTACCACAAAATATAATGAATAAAGTTGCTATCTAAAATGATATCACATAAGTGCAACTTTTATGTAACGTAGTAGAATAGTAAAGCTCAAAGTGAATATATACATTTTACCTTAGGATTTTATTGATTGCTAAAAATCAAATGACATTGCATTCACTTATGTGAGCATTGAATGCTTGTGCAGTGAACATAAATATCATGCAGATCATTTGACAACATTGTTGTGACCTAGGAATTTGTATTAGGAGAGACTAATTTTATTTATTTATTTTCTGCAGCTGTGCAGAGGCTGATAATGTCTAATACTGATCTATTGCTGGCTGCAATCAGCCAGCAATATTTCACTATAGCAGTGATCTACTGCTGTAGGGAGAGAATGGACGGACTGCAACAACTCTGCCACAACTCTGCCCATGCCACCACACAGAGAGAAAGTGCAGTGATGTAAATCGTGCCGTTACTACACTCCTATCACTCTACTTCTGCATAATGTTTGGTTTCACTTTTAGAGCACGCTCTACAGTGGAATCAACAGTGGTATCAGGAAAAGATCAACTCCTGGGATTAGTGGTGGACCCTAAAGACTGCCAGCAGGGCCGGCGGGGTTAATGTCAATTTTTTTTTACTGTTTATTTATTTTTTTACTTTATCACTTTTTATTTTTTATGTAATTATTTCTTCTTATTTTTTAAATTTTTATTTTTGCTTAAGCTAATAGGGTCAGTCTGTGAGATTCATGTCACGAGCCTGCTTTAGGCATTTTCTCAGTCTCCTCTCCACTTCTGCAGTCATCACTCACACAGTAATACTGTAGTTTAGAGTCCAGACTGCAGATCACCAGAGATCCTGATCAGTTTGAGATGACATGTGTACACCCAGTTCAAGCCCTAAAGGCTGCTGCACATTTACCAAAGTTAACATGACAGGGACATCGAAAGGAAGGATTTTAGTCCAGCCTGGCTGATGCCTAAACAAACATTGGCCTGTAGAGAAAAGCAGATGATAGTATTCTCAGGGGGAGTACTTTGACCTTTTTGAGAACTAATGAATACTTGGAAGTGGTACACAGTACATAACATGTGTGCACATAATATGAAAAAATATTTCTGTTGCTAGGTCATCTGTAAGCATGAAAAGAAAATTGAAAAGACATCTTGTGAACAGGTCCCTACCATTTGCCCCTGTGCTGTCCATATATTAATGCAGGTAGTTTGGGTAAACAGAAACAATGTAACAGGACTTGTATTTCAGATAATTACCAGGAATGGTAAATGTACTATACTGCTGCTTTATATTTTTATATATGAGGAATTTATTCATAGAGACCTCTATGAATAAGCCTGCGGGTGTAACATGTGAGAGGTTGTAACTGGTTGGGGGTGTGCAGTGCTGACATTTGTTGCTTTATACACTTTTTTCACTGTTTAACTGGATTTGCCATGAATTTTAATAAAGTCTGAAGTATTGGAATTCTCTGGATAGTGCGATTTGTTCGTACACTACTACATTCCTAGGTGGAGATGCACCTATTAGACCAGGATAAACAAGAACTGAGTTCTACTAATTATAAGTACAGCACATCAAAATTTTCTTGGAGTAAAAAGTTGTTGAAACTTAAAGATGATCTCTGGCCTAAATATAAAATGCTACCCTTTCCCACTCAACTCCCCTTTAAAGAATCCATAATTTTACTTTAAAATCACTAGAAGCCCTGTTTTCATATTTGAAAGTGTTATCATGTGATGGGTTGGGTACCAAGTCTTCTTTCTTCTGGTGCCTATCGTGGGGGGAACCCTTTTTGTAGTGCCTATTTTGCTTAGTAGTAATGTGGACACTGGTCATCGACTAATGAAAGTATCCATTACAAAAGTTCTCACAGGGTCACCACAGGTTCCTGAAAGTCAAAAAGGGGCAGGTTCATACTGTTAGGACACCAAAAGAGTCACATGACAATGTATTCAGGTAAGTTTATTAGGCTTTTAGAAGCTTTAATAAAAACACAGATTGGGTAAGTGCAGGTAAGCTGGAAACTGGATTTTTTTCACTGATTAGTGCTTTAAGAAAATCTATGAATTCATGAAATTGCATTAAAACAAACACAATGGATAACACATTATACTTTGTGATCATCAGAATTTTTCTGCTGATTGACGCTTTTGCTACTACCCCATACTCACGGTGATACACTTTTCTAGATGATGATGATGACATTTCTTTTTTTTATTATTTGTATTATGCTACATATATTATATGTATAAACCATACGTCATACATAACACAGGGGCACCCAGGAAAAGCTCAAGCAGGTTTGCACTTTTATTCAGCACGGCATCAAACAAACACAGTTTCAGTGCAGGAGGACTTTGCACAGCAAGTTGACAGCATAAAACAAAACATCTGTTCATCCAAGTAACTAATTAAACTCAGGTCAGTTTCTGACAAACAAGATACCCTATAATGCATTCCCCAAAACAAACAGGCAGCACATTTACTTTTGTCAGCAGTCAGCCTTTTTTCTGAGCAGCAGGCTCTTACAGCAGAGAGAGTGAGAGAGAGAGCAAAAGAGAGAAATCTCTAAGCATCAGTCAGTTTAAATTTACAAAGTCCTGTGCACAGCTGATACTAATAATAATGTCTGGCTACCTGGTAAGTTGTGGACCTAGGGATTGAGTCTAAAGGTAGCCATACACTTTACAACCATCGCAAGACCTTAGTCTTGCGATGGTTGTAAAGTAATTAAAAAAACGTACGATCTGCCCATCTTGGACAGGCAGATCGTACTTGCGATCATCGCAAGCCCGCAATGCTGAACGGGCAGTGTGCGCGTGCGCACACTGGCCCGTTTAGCATTTGTCTCCCGAGCATCATTCAAACCAGCCGAAAATCATACGATTTTCGGCTGGTTTTCTGACATGCTCCTTAGACAAAAGACGTGTGACCATACAGTAGAAACGGTCGCACGTCTTCATTCACACTGCGCGATTCTCGTACGATCGCAGGATTTCCGGGGTTTCTCGTACGAGAATTGTGCAGTGTATGGGCACCTTAAAGCTGCCCACACACCTTACAATTATCTGCAGATTTTCTGTGGTCAGATGGAAAAAGTGCAACAGATTGGCCCAGGTGGAGATTACTCCATCCACACAGTTAAGTGTAGATGGAGCAATCTGTTGCACCTTTTCCATCTGACCATAGAAAATCTGCAGATAATTGTAAGGTTTGTGGGCAGCTTAAGGCTGGGCACACACCTTACAACCATCGCAATACTTTTGTCTTGCGATGGTTGTAAGGTAATTTTAAAAAACGTACGATCTGCCTATCTTGGACAGGCAGATTGTACTTGCGATGATCGCAATGCTAAACGTGCAGTGTGCGCTTGCGCACACCGGCCCATGCGGCTTTTATCTTGCGAACATGCCACAAACCAGCAGAAAATCGTAGCTGTTCGGCTGGTTTTCGAACATGTTCATAAGATAAAAGTCGTGCGACCTTACAGTAGGAGAGGTTGCATGCCTTCCACACACCTTGCGATAATCGTACGGTCGTGAGATTTCCCGCGATTATCGTACGATTATCGCAAGGTGTGTGGGCACCTTTATTCCCACCAAAGGTCTAAAAAGCCTCTGGGCTCTATGACCGAAAACAGGACTTATTAGGATTATGAGAAAAATAAATGTTTATTTTCCCCATGTCAGGCATCAACCATGGAGCCCCTCACCATGTATATGTGAGAATCCTAGGTGATGCATATAAAAAGTCCTCAATCCTTCAAGTCAGTGCCTCATAGTGTATATTTTAGTGTAGTGTAGTTTATTTCATTTGGCAATTTACATTGAAAGTCTTGAATTGTCATTGCATGATCAACATTTTTAGAGAAAAAATGTTTTTGTTGAATTTGACCTAAAACTGATATATAATTGTGAAGTGGAACACATTCATTTTGTGCTAAAATGTTACGAGAGAAGTAAAACTATTTTTAATAATTTTTAATTAATACATAACTACATTCATTGTTGTTTTTGTGTTTTTACTTTGTGATGAGCTTTTGTTTTCATACAAATCAGATGTGCAGTCAAATTTTAGTACAGCTTTTAAGGAATTATAATAAAAAAAAATGTATATAGCGCTTTTCTGCCTGGGACCTAAAGGACTGAATTTATGAGCTGAAGTGCTGAATTTCTAAGCTTATCTTTCCTCTAAGATATGATGTAAAGTGCTCTAGAGACATACTGTATGTAACTGAAATGCTCTTTTTGACATGTACAGTGGTCACTGGGGGGCCACTATATGATATCTACAGTTTGTTTTATATAAACTGGTCTATTTTGATGGATCCTACAAACATCCTGATATATATTTACTCTGATGGCATGGTCAATACCAGGTCTTAGTGTTCAGGAATACAGTAACCCCCACCACTGTTTTAATGGACAAACAGGATATTTATAAGTCATTGGCTTATAAATGGCCAGTTATTCAACGCAAAACATCTCAAGTATCAATTAACAAGTATATTTATGAGCGCTTATTGCATTACAGCATTTATCTATTGTCAATACATATAGTCGCATGAAATAGTAGCCAACAAAGAGGAACTCAAAGTTAGTTGCAATACAAGTGTTTATTGTGAGGTACAATCACAAAACTCAACTGTAATAGAAAAAATGTGCATGAAGACCTACCACTTTTCTAGCAGTTCTTAACATGCCAGTGTCAGGAAAGTCCTGCCAGGCTTCAGTGCTGAGAGGTCTTCAGCTGTATACCTGTTACCAACAATTCTGCAATGTGATCCTAATTCCTGCTACCGGCCCAGCCTGTTCATTTGCCCATCTTTGGCACAATGGTGCAAAGCATTTGGAGTTATTTATGTAAATATACTGTATGTAGGGTGGGAGGTTTTAATTGATTATGTTTATAGGGCGCAGTGCATTTTTGAAAATTATGAAAGAGAGTGCAGATAAGGATGGAAGGATATGCAAGGCAACATGTGGGACACTGTCAAAAGTCAGCAGAAATTAAAAATGGTGACAAATCTCTTAGATATTGGCACAATATAGAGTATATAATGGTTCACTTATTTCTGTAATTCTTTATTTTACATAAAACATTTAACTAAATGCGGCATATGATAACATTAGGGGAGTTTTAAGGTGAGAGCATGTCAGGGCTACAATTACTTTTCTTTGGTGTTCTTAGATGAAGGACACTGTATTGTCCCTGTAATGGGTAGAACCTCCTACAGCTTTAAAGGGAAACTCAATTTTAATCCCAAAACTGTATTGAGAACCCAGGGACACAAGAAGAGGTTATACGAGAGGGGGTTCGATCTTAGAATTTGCAAGGGGTATTTCACTGTGAGATTAGGGAAAGTTTGGAATTCCCTACCACAGGCAGTGGTATCTGCTGACAACATTGATAAACACTGAACCTAACGTACTATGTTACTATTGGGTCTATTCACAAAGCTGCCGAGGGCAGCCGAGTGAATGACCGATCAGAAGTGAAGTGAGCCGAACACTGTTCGGCTATTCACTTCAGGCTGTCTGGCCGTGATCGGGAGCGGTACGGGCAATTGTGAATAGCCCGTACAGCACCCCCTTGGTTCTCCTGAACCGAAGGGGTCCTGGGGCCGAAGCTAGCCGAAGGATCGGCCGAAGCTACGGCCAGATCCTTCGGCAGCTTTGTGAATAGACCCCTATGTTACATGCAGGAAAATTAAAAAAAAGTAGATTTGGGACGATGATCAGCAGAGCTTCACCTCATTCACTAAACTAGGGGTAAATTCCCTTGCAAAGTAAACAGCCTATTTGCCTTTAGTAAACCAAACTTAATAGGTCATATTAAGGACATATTCATTTTTAATTGTTTAAAATGTTATGTATTTTCAAATTACTGTGATTTTATTGATTAGAAACATATCTGTTTAGACACTGATTGTTATGATACTGGTGATTGATACTATGCATAATTGTTATAATTACTTTGGCTCAGATAGCCACCTCTAAAGACATCTGATAAAGTCTCATTAAAACAGGATTAGACCCACAGCAAAGGGAATGGGTACCACAACTACTCATTTTAGCTTTTGCATTTTAGTTTGTAAAAAATGAAATGAAGTATGTGCTGTCCCATGAATCATGCTAAAGGTTACATATATTTGCTAGTTGCTTTATATGCTTTAAAGTTTGAACACTCACCTACAGCTTATTTAGTATAACACATAGACGAAAAGTAGCAAACAAAATCATATATTTGGTACAGAAAATATATAATATGTGATAAATAACATTAAAGTGGAATTCAAACTGTTTATCAAAACATTTACTTATAGTAATATAGCAAACACCTTAGCTAATGAAAATCAATATTTGTACCTGAGGCTGGTCACTGAGCTACTATGCCATAAGACTATGCAAAAGAGCCAGAGTAAGATTTCAATGTTATAGGCAACCTCATCCTCATGTGTGGCATACCAAAAACTTTACAGGTGATACAAGATGAATGTAAACTGTAGTGTATAATGTATTTGTAAAGCTTTTCAGCTGTCTTATGAAATGCCAAATGAACAGGTAAAAGTTTACTCGACTGGAAACTTATAAGAGATGATAATATATACCTATAATACCTAAATCATTAATTAATGACAATGAAACATGCTAAATGTGAGGTATTTGTAAACAGACTCGGGTTAAATACTCACTAAGCTTAGTAAATAATTGATTGATCGTGTTATATAAAGTCGGATGGGAGGGAGAGGCAATTATCCTTTTTGAAGAAGTCCAGACGAGACGAAACGCGTCAAAGGATTCCTCTCCTACGTATCCGGTGATTCTACTAGTTGAGTGGCCTTTACACTTAAATGTTTTGAACCATCTAATATCCTGTAAGTGTGAACCTTCTTGCGTTCAATAAATTTGTTTAACAACTACACTTAGGATTTTTTTTCCTTTTCTTCCCTCTATATTACACTGTCTGATCTCGCTATCTATTTCACCTGATGGGCTGGCTCAGCCGCCACTACAGCGGCAAATGACTGGGTATCCTTCCATTTTACATAAAATATGTAGACTTCTGTTATAATATAGATATATTCTGGTATAATAAGACATATCTGCATTACTGCCACTCGTAAAGACTTACCTTTGCTATCTCTCATCTATGAGATGTTATTTGGGGGACGGGGAAAATGGGATTATTACCTGTTGGAACTGATCCTAATGTATATAGATGTACAACTGCTACAAAATACTTATTTTTCACATATCTATGGTGACACTTAGAGGGGTTGTGACTGAATGCATAATTTCAGCTTTTGATTTGAAGTGGTACTCCAGAAAAATACAGTTCATATACATGTGTGAATTAATTTGTAATCTCATTCACAGCCAGTCTTATGATCCAGTCACCCTTTGCAACCAAGTAGCTAAGAGGATAATGTAGTTTGAAAATCAAATTGTGATTGCATACTTTATGCACATAACACAAGTGTTATGGTGGTGGGAGTTCCATAGTGTATTAATAGTCCAAATTTTTGTTGCATTCATGCACGTTCTGTGCTTGATTCATGATAACTTGTTCTGCCAGCCTGACATTTTTCTTGGCTTTGGTAGTTGATAAAGGTTGTTTTGACCCAAAAAAGACTGTGCAGTCATGCATATCATTAATTACTTGAAGCAACACGACTAGCATTGAGTCTGAACATTAATAATGAATAGCAATTGACTCAGCTATTTAGCCAATTGCAATGCTTTAAAAATACTATAGTGTTAAGGACTAAATAGCCATAAAAGAGTATTACTAGCTGGCTATATCTATTTGGGTTATATTATTAATGCATAATGTATCAATTGCACTATTAGTTAGGGACCACATTTTTTTCTAATACAGCTAGTAACCAATATACCTTAGTCATGGACCCTACTTATACTTGTTGATTGGTCAATTAAGGAGCAGTAACACCTTGATGAGGTCATGTTGTGCATGCCCCCTCCTTTAAATATTTCCACATTATTAGACTTACAACACTGTACAAAGCAATTAAACTTAAGTTACTCTTCCATTGTAAGTACTAATTTGTAAAGGATTACAGAAATCTAATATATAGCTATATTTAGGTACTTATACTAGTTGTATTTAAAAGTACATTTGGTTTATGAGACCGCAACTATACTAAAATGTATTGATTCATATCTACCTGGAATTTAGCTTTCAGCATACAAGTTTATTGAATATTAAATAATGTTTTAAATAGTATGCTATCTGGAGAAATAGAACTGAACTGGATGTTGTGGCACACTATCTTCTGTGAATTCTGCCTCTTCTGAGTATACTGAGTTTGTAGAAGTGATTAGGAAAGGCCTCAGTTTTTACAGCTGCTGTTTAGTGAAGATGGTTATACTGGTTTGATGTTTCTCACGTCTGTCACTTTAAAACAGGGAGAAAATGTAATGAAGCTTAATTAAAATTGTGTGAAAAACGTAGCCCACGCCTTGTAAGATAAAAAATAAATAAACTGCTCTGGCTGCAGTACTTACCTCTGTCATGCCCCCTGCAGCAATTCCTTTGATCCAAACAAGATGCTGAACATCATTTAAACCAAAAGACTAAGGACTGTGACAGTTTATGGGACTCAGTATACATCAGTGAGAGGTTAAAAAGTGCAACTTTCCCTGGTTAGGAATGGGTGAAACATTTCTCCCAACAGGTACACCTCTTCTTTGTAAATCAGCCCAGACCTATTATAGTAGCTGAGAGCGCTCAGGGAGAGAGATACTCAGACTGCACTTGCTGGGTGCAGACAGAGACCATAGAGAGCGTTTGACTACCTGTGGACAAGGTCTGACTAAAATTGTGTGATAAATACTGTTTATGCATGTATCTTGTTTTGTACTGGAAGCTGGAATTGCCACTGTAGTACGAAGTATTGAGGGAAACTACTGTCAGTTGGAGTAGGCCTTGAATTTTGTGTCATTTTTCAGTTGCTGCTTTGTTTAAAAGAGGAAGCGGACTCTATTGATGGAAAGAGACTTTGTCACTTGTTCTCAATAAAACTGCATTTACTTCCATTTCCTGACTACAACTCAGTGACATACTTACTGGACATACAGAGGGTTATTCACAGATCTGTCATAGCAAGTGGGCGGAGCCAGCCATGAGATTACGGTCGGCTCCGACAAGTTGTCATTGTGTAATGACAGTTCAGCATCCCCAGGTAACATGGTAACGCTGATCTGTCATTGCAACAGGCTGGAGCCAGCCATGAGGTCATGGCTGGCTCTGCCCAGCTGTCATTTGCGAGGCTTTCGGCCGGGTTTCACTTCGGCTCAGTCGAGCTGAAGCATATGCCTTCAGCTCGACTGAATAGCCCGTACAGCAGCCCTTCGGTTCTAGTGAACCGAAGAGCTCAAGCGGCTGCAGCTAGCCGAAGGATCAGCCTGAGCTACGGCTGATCCTTTTACTGCATACTGTATTTTTTTCTTTAAATGCCTTATTTCTTTTTCTGAAAACAGTAGAATGATGGGCTTTATCAAAAAGCTGTAATTGTGTTTCGTCTGTCCACATCACATTCTCCCAAAAGGATTTTGGCTTCTTCAGGTAAGTTTTGGCAAACTCCAATCTGGCTTTTTTTTGTTTCTGTGTCAGCAGTGGGGTCCTCCTGGGTCTCCTACCATAGCGTTCCTTTTCAATCAGATGGCAACGTATATTGTGAGCTGACACAGTTGTACCCTGTGCCTGAAGGTCGGCTTGAATTTGTCTGGAAGCCGATCGAGGGTCTTCATCCATCATTCGAACAATCCTTTGTTGTAATCTTTGATCAATTGTTCTCTTTTGTCCACGTCCAGGGAGATTAGCTACAATGCCATGTACTGTAAACTTCTTGACAATGTTGCACACAGTGGACACAGGACACAAGATCTCTGGAGATGGTCTTGTAACCTTGAGATTGTCTATGCTTTTCCACAAAAACTTGGAATGCAATTATTTCTTGCAATTTGAGGAAGGTGCCAATAATTTTGTCCAGTCCATTTTTGGAGTTTTGAGTGGAATGTGTCAGATTTGGCTTTTTTTCTCCTTTTTTTTGTGTCATCCCAATATAAACAAAATACATAAACATGAGAATGTCTAAACATTTGTAATTGCAACAATTTTTTGTGTGAAGTGTTGCATTATCTGACAGAAATGCAGGGGTGCCAATATTTTTGGCCATGTCTGTATGTCCTGTTGTCAGAGAAAAAGAAACATACCTTGGGTGGTTAGCTGATATCCAAATCTTATTTAAGGTCCTCTTAAGAAATCTGGTTATTAGAAATAACCAAATCATTCATACACTGCAAACGTAAAATGGAATTAACTAGCCCATGACATCTAGTCAGAAAAAAAGAATGGCCTTCTAGACTGATTGGGCCATTCAATAAATAGTGCATAGAACATAGCACTCAGTGTAAATTGTAGTGATGAAAAATATCCACATGTGAGACCAGTACTAGATGTATTTTGATTAGATGTTCAGAGTAGTGTACTTGTCACTAAGTGCTTTGCTTCTTCCTTGGTTTTATTTTAATAAGCTTTATAAATCAAAGTGTAAGAGGTAAAAACTGTCTGTGCTGTTGCATAACAACCCACCACATTTTGGCCAGCTGTCATTTACCAGTGCAATACTTTAATAAGTATACAATTCTGCATGCTGACACTTTGGGGTGATTTACTAACCTAAACACACGCATGCACCAGGTGCGCGTGATTTTCACACAGCAAAACGTATTTATCAACCAAAAAGTCTCTAAAAGCATATTTCCACTTATGCCATATATGGAAAAATCATGCACATGATGCATATATAATGCTGCTTAACAGTTTAGACAAAAATGGTTAGCTCATGCATTTACATTCCTGCATTCATCAACGCAAGCAACACAACATAGAGCTAATTTACACAACATCACCTGGCAATTCATGCAAGGCTTTGCACAACACACCTGCTGGGTGTGTACACACTACAAAGGTGTTTAGATTCCACCCATAGATCATGCTGGGAGGGAACACACTACAGAGATGTATACATGTTCGTGGTGTGTTTATAAGGTTAGTAAATCAACCCCTTTGACACATGTCCATGTTATTAAGTAAGCCCAACTGGTTTGAGACTATTACAAGCAGTTTAGAACACTCAAAGTCATTACAAATTAGAAATAAAAAGGTCAGAGGATGTGTCTAATAGATTGAAGAACATTAAAAATCAGTTGCATGTGTGACATATGATTACTTCAGGGCTTAATTGGAAACTGAAGATTATTGATTTAACCTCCTGGTAATAACATGTCAGGGCCATTTTCAGATATCAGTGCTAGTCTATCTTTTATGTATATAGCTTGAACTTTTAATCTTTAATCTATTGTGACGTCAAGTGCATCTCTACCTTCAACAAGTGATTTGAATTGCTGTATGGTGGTTGTAAATCCGGCTTTTGTATAAGAGTTGACATTAAAACTGTCCAGTTTGCCTTGATATAATGATATATAATATGACACTCTGAAGAGAGTCTGCCAAATATGGCGTAGGAAGAAATAGACATAATTTGCTTACGGACAATGCAACAGTGTAATGGTTTATTTACACATTTTAGTTAAGGTGATGTATTATATTTAGTAATGTATTTTAACTATTTGATGACTTCATCTTACTTCATATTGTACGGAATCATAGAGCAAATACAAGGTCAGGACAGACAAGAGGTCAGGACTAGCTGCACATTGTAGTTGATGGCAGATGGCATGGTGCATAGCTAGACAGAGAAAGTTTGGACACATCAAGAATACTAAAACAAAGTAGGTTAACTGGGTATACACCGTTTTGGTTTATTTTGTTTTTTTTCAACCTGTGGGTTGAATGAAAACAATATAACAGATTCCTCCATCCATGCTAAACAGCATGGATGGATGACTCTCCCACTGTGTGCTTTGTATTCTGACAGCAGTGGGGTGCCACTACAGAATACCCAAACAGTAATGGCAGCTGATTGGTGACTGCAGATTTTCCATCCAATCAAAGGATGCCAGACAGAGAGGTGCCAACAGGGCCAACCACTGTGCAATTGGTACAGTGTATAGTTGGATTTAGGCAACTCCTAATGCCAATACATTTTTTCCATTAGCATTCATGTAATCTTTTACATTTAATACCTGGCTGACATTGTCTGAGGCTTATCTACTAAGGATAAATCTCATCTGATTAAGAATACATTTTGCATACATGACTTTATTCTGCCTTTAATCATTGCACTTGGAATTGTCAAATCTAAATGTAATACTGGTAATAACAATTCCCACATTTAAGCCATTACTTTGGGGGAATATTAAGCTATTTATAACAAGAAATTCTTTTGAGTTAAGTACAGAGTTTAATATATAAAGCAGAACTATACTGATATGTATTTAATTTTTTTTTTAATGGATTACAAATCCATTTAGGCTTGCTGTTTCTGGAACTCTATTAAATCTTTAATTTCTTCTGGTTTCATTAAATTTTTAGGTGATTATGACTCTTCATCTGTCAGTTTGGAAAGGTTGTTCATGTATTAAAATAATAATGTGATTTTTAGTAATATTTCTGTTATGTATATTACAGAAATCTGGGACAAAGAGGGACTTAATGTGTACAAGAAATTGTAAGAAATTGTAAGCAAACTGAAATAATCTGATACATTATCCTGACAAGGGGTGGATTAATAATATTATTTGATGTAAAATGTTGCTTTTTTGTGATCTTAAACTTTGCTGAATCTTCCATAATTCTAGAAAATTTAGCAGCTAGAATTTTATTTACTTAAGCAATGAAATACAGGATTTGGATTATATTTCTCCCTCTTGGAAAAAGAAGACAAACATCTGTTGTTGGAACTTCACTTGGTCATTTTTAGAGGTGCTGCTACTGGCAGACATCATGGCATGATATAGTCTCACTATTGGTTAGCAAGCTGACCCATTGGTGTGAACCACATGTACTTTGGCTGGCCCTAGCTGCTATTCAGCAGAGGCATGTACCTACCTGCACAGTAAGAAGTCTAGGCATTCTACTATACTATCAGTAAAATAGCTGTGTAGCACAGCAAAAGCCTTGTTGAACGACTGATTACAACTTTGTATCCTTCATCTCTACACAGGGCTTGCAAATATTTATTCTTTGTTTTGACACCTGTACAACCAGGCAACTGGTATTTTATTTAGAGGTCAGTAATCAGTACAGACTTACCTTTAAACCAGGTCATCAGTATTTATCAAGTCATAAAGGCAACAGTAATAAAAATGGAAAATATAATATGTTTTTAAAACAATTTTAATTGATCCACTAACAGCACTAAAAATGACTTTATTTAAATAACTTCAATGCATATACAAACCATATGCTCATGAATAAAGCAGGGGTATAGCAGTACTGCTACCATATCGCTGCATTAAAAAAAGAACACATTTATAAAGCACAGCAGTGAGCTTCCCAAATATGCACTCTGCTCCACTGGTTTTGGTAGACCTAAGCCGATGGAGTACAATACAAATGAATAGGAGAAGGGGAAAAAAACAGCAAAGAGAGCCAGGTTACATGGCCTGTTAAAGTCACATGACACTTTCCTCACACAGAGCTGTCTCCCGCTGTATTGTTCAGAAAGGCACTGAAAGCTTTACACCGTGGGCCACACTTTATAAATGGGTTGTAAATGGGTTGTAAATTGAGGGCTGCAGTGTGTATAACCCTACAGAGTATACTAGAGAGTAGTTAACAATACACTCACCACTGTAAATGACATCGTAGAAATAAGAGCAGTAATAAAGAATAAGTTGAGTAGCTTTGTTTAAGCAGACTGGAAAATGCTAACCAAGAATAACATTAACAAATGTAATATAAGGTAATGTAGAATATCATTTTAAAAAAGAAAAATGTATTTTCTTCAGTGGCACAAAGAAAAGCATGAAAAGCAAGACAATGCTATTTGTCCTGACAATGCATACTCAAAGAAAGATTGATTTTGTGATTAATAGTGGCATAGCGGAAAGAAGAAACCCTTTGTGAAATATATAGAATAAAACTCTATTTCTTCAACTGATATTCCACAAAGCATGAAAAGTGTAAGAATGGCAATTCGCTTGAGAACTGTATACACAAAGTAAGAATAGATGTGTGCTTTTGTAGGTTTGGTGGCTTTGTTCTGACACACTGGTGCATGGTGGTGATAAAAAATACACAGGCCTGTCTGTAACAGTGAAAGTAAAAATCAATTTAATTTTGCAAAAATGTTACTGCACAGAGCATTGTTGAAGCACACAAAAGCCAACAAGTTGAACATAATTTTTCACTCCATATATTACATTTTTGCTCTCTGTGACGCAAGTGTGTAAATCCATATTGCTGACAGGTTGAAAAATATCTGTAGTAAAATGCTGCTTATGGTGATGATGATGATGATGTTGATAAGGAGTGCTAACTCCAGTAAGTAAATGTTGATAATGATTATCATAACAAGTTGTACCAAATGTTGTTACCAGTCAGCTGATTACAGCTAATTTAAATAAACAAATAATGATGAGGATAATAAACAGTTATATAAAATATTGTTTTTAGTGGGATGATGGTGATGGATGATGATGGATGATGATGATCATAGTGATACCAAATGTTGCTTCCACATAGCAGGGGATGAATGACAGAAAATGTCAATAAACCAATAATAATGATGAGGTTGACAATGTATAAAATGTTGTAGCCAAAAGTTGGTGATGATGATAATGATGACAAAATGGAGTGAGTATGATACAATATGTAGTGATAGCAAATGTTTTTGCCAAGTTTTTTCTGCACATAATAAGAAGGAACATTTGTAAATGCTGTTGCTAATTCAATTATGATAAGGCATGATAGCAAATAGTGTCAAATTCATGAAGATGGTGATGATGATACATAGTGATGATACACTGTCTCTTTCATTTTGTTTTTTTTTCTTAAGTGATCACTACATTCTATGTTGCTGTCTGGCATTGTCATTCCCACAGATTCAGAGATGATTTGGGGATCTACAGCCAAGTGATGAACAAATAAGATACATTTTTGTTAATAGTTAAGGTACTTTGAGTTTAGTATCACTTTAAGCTATATGCGGTATTATAGAACACTCTGGGAACATCGTCAGTGACACTGTATCCAGGCATCACATAATTCGTTTACATTTTACATTATTACTTTGTGTGCATAAAGGAGCATCACCCCCATATGTTGGGCGGCACCTGCTTGAGTCTTCTAGCTGGTCCCGGGCCAATGAATAACAACTGAGCGGAGCTGGTCGTGACGTCACAGCAGGCTCCGCCCAGTTGTTATTGTTTAATGACAGATCAGTGGGTGACGCTGATCTGTCAGTTGGGGACTCTGATCTGTCATTACAACTGGGTGGAGCCAGCAGCGAGACCACGGCCGGCTCCGCCTAGCTGTCATTTGCGGGCGAAAGGCCGGCCTTCGGCAGGCTGATCGCCCTGCATTATAAAATACAATTTTGACGCTTGGGTCATCTTGCCCATAAGTCTGCATTTGGGGCAAACAGGACCCTACAAAGTTCACTGTGAACACAATTCAGGGTGAAGGCAAACCTCACTCCTATTGGATAATAGTGCCCTTTCAAAATCGAACATTCACAAATTACTTGCAATATCTTTCATCTTAGAAAAACATGTCCAGTTATCTTCAAAAATTCTTGGGTTATTCCAAACGCTTGTTGAAATAGCTCTGAGAGTGGAATACTCCAGCATAATGACTTCAGCATGATGGAAGAGAAGCAAAGAAACCAAGTAACAAATGAGCATATAATTTAACCCAATAGGTTTGAATGAAGCAACTAATAACACATAAACAGCATAAAAGATGGCATGAGGAAATAAAACCCAGCAATTGCTGACATCTGCATGAAATAACAATGAAAGATAATTTAAACAGAGACAAAAAACAATCTGTGGCCGAACAGAATCACATACCCAAAAAATGTTTAATTTATGTTTTAGTTGAGTATGTGAGGAAAGCTCATTTAGGCAAATATAAAATTTAAAGCCCAAATTAGGCTCTGTTAAATATTTAACACAACCATTAATTCAATATGGGGCTGTCATTTTATATTGTGTGGTTATACAAGTAAACACATAGGGGTCTATTCACGAAGCTGCCGAAGGATCTGGCCATAGCTTCGGCCGATCCTTCGGCTAGATTCGGCCCCAGGACCCCTTCGGTTCATATGCATCGGCTCGGCTGAGCCGTGCTGAAAGCCAAAGCTGGCCGAGCGGCCGGCCATTGGCTGGCCGAGCGGCCAGCCATTGACCGGCCGACAGCCTGCTTCTGACAGCTAGGCGGAGCCAGACATGATCTTACGGCTGGCTCCGGCCACTT
>NW_017306978.1:678971-759791 GCF_000935625.1 Nanorana parkeri | reverse complement strand
CTCCACTGCGGCTTGAAAAAGAAGGTCTCCCCTTCGAAACGCGTCGCCGTCAGCCCAGTCTCCACTGATCCTCTGAGTGTCTCCTACACTCCACCCGTCCACAGACATCGTCTGCGCCGCAACACCAGCACCACAGGATTGCTGTCAGCCCGGTCTTCACTAATCCTCTGAGTGTCTCCTACACTCCACCCGTCCATAGACACTGCCCGCGCCGAAACACCTGCACTACAGGACTGTCGTCAGCCCGTCAACTCGGCCTTCACCAATCCTCTGAGTGTCTCCTACACTCCACCCGTCTACAGACACCGCCCGCGCCGCAATACCCGCACTACAGGATTCCCCAGCAAACGCCTGCAGGTCACAGCTCTGTCGGATTGTCAGAAAGCCACGGCAGCTGAACACTCTGCCATTCCGGCGCCTCCATCGCTCTCCAGTCCCCCCATCCAGGACACCACGTCGCTCCACCTCTTCACAGCACCTGCCATCAGAGGACACCTGTGCCAGCAACCGTCCTGAGGACCATTCCACGGCCCACCGCCCAGGCACATCTTTGGCCGCACCGTCATCGCTGAGAGTCGCCCTTCAATATCCCCACGGTGAGTTACAGAAGCCCACCTCTCCTTCACCAACCACTGCATACCTCACCCTCTCGCTTTTGTGTCTCCATCTGCCTGATTGGGTTTAATCGCTACGCCACCCTGGAAAAGAGGGATCACCCCTGCCACCACTCCATCCGCTTCACCGCAATCCGATGAGTACAAGCGAATACTCACCCAGCCTCAGGTGAGTACATCACCAATGCTTAGACCCTGCTCTACCACATTTATTGCGCCAGGTAGTGGCGCTTCCGTCTCCAATTTTTTGTTTCCCTACGGCTATTCACTCACTGCTGTTTGGGATCTTTAAGAATAGCCCGAACAGCAGTGAGAAGCCCGCCGGGGGTTCGGCTCAGCCGATCCAGATGTTGGATCGGCTGTTGAATAGACCCCATAATTGCATGAAATATGCATAAGAGGGCTGTTTAGACTCCAGATGAGAAATCATTTTGATTTATTTATTTTTGTATTTGTTTTGTTACTTGGCGTAGAATGGAGTTTGGCCAACAAAGGATTGCGACCACGCACAATACTATTATCAGTTAACCTTCTGCAAACCCTTTTAAACTTACACACATCTGATTCTCTATAAAATATAGAGTCAAAGCAAAGATGTGATTAAAAAAAAGTGCCATTTCTACTTCTGTTTTTGTAAACTTTACATTTTGAGAAATGTATAAATGTACCGCCACATCAAAATGTCCCCATTTACATAGTCATTTAATGTTAAATAGAGCAGTGCAGGTTTACTTGTGTCAGGTTTTTATTGCTGTCTGTTTGCCTGCTAGAGAGATTAATTCTATTAATTACTATTAATTTTCTTCTATTGAAAATCCACAATTCTGAGTTGTACAGAACAGGCTGCAATGTTTTGCTTAGAGACAAGCTTTAAACCAGCTGTAAGCAGGTTAGTGGGCTTTCAAGAACAGCACTATTTGAAATGTATAGAAAACATGAACATAAGGCAAAACACAATTTACTGGCATATATAGGAAAGTATATTTTAGGACATAAGTACAGCGATATTCAAGAAATGCAAATCCTAAAAAAACATGATCATCATAAACAAATGTGCATAACAGTATTTATGTGGTATTAGTGTTCAATATATAGCTAGAGCAAATATAAAGTCACTCCCTATACAGTATGTTCAACCATGACATCAACTGCAAAACTTCTAATAAACATAGTAAAACAATAAAATATAGTAAATCAAGTGATTGTCTCAAAAAAAACAAAATTCATTTTACATTCTATATAATGTTTGAGTATATATTTTAGTAGATTTGTTTTAAAATAATGTATTTATATGTCCTGCCTCCTAACATGAATACTAGGGGTGTTAACTCGTTTAGGCTGAAAATGTCTCAATATTATTTTTGAAGAAATATTGTAGGATTCCTTCCTGAGTTATAGGGGTCTCTTCACTATGCTGCCGAAGGATCTAGCCGTAGCTTTGGCTGATCCTTCGGCTAGCTTTGGCCCCAGGACACCTTCGGTTCAGTAGAACCGAAAGGCTGTTGTACCGAAGGGCTCACCATAGCCCGTACAGCTCCCGAAGTTGGCCGAGCGGCTCAGTCAGCTCAGTCGAGCTGAAGGCATATGCTTCAGCTCGACTGAGCCGAGGTGAAAGCCGAAGCTGGCCAAACAGCCGGCCGACAGCCTGCTACTGACTGTTGGGCGGAGTCAGCCGTCATCTCACGGCTGGCTCCGGCCACTTGCACAGACAGATCAGCATCCCTGGTTACCAGGTAACCAGGGATGCTGATCTCAAGATAGCCCAACTCTCCCGGAAGCTCCAGGAGTTCCCGGGATTAGATAAAAATAGTCTCCCGGAAAGTTTTACTCTGCTCCATCGAGCAGAGTAAACCTTTCCCTGCTCTGTTGTCTTTTTTTTATTCTTCTGACATCGGAGCCTGTGGCTGCCGTCAGAATAATAATTTTAAAAAACATAGGAATTTATAGCTACATTCCTATTGGCTATTTCAATTTGCAATAGCCAATAGCAAACTAGCTATTGCACCCGCCCACTGCTGCTGTCAATCAGCAGAGGGGACCCGAAGTTCTCCATCAGGTCCCCTCTAGTGATTGACAGCAGCAGAGGGCGGGTGCAATAGCTAGTTTGCTATTGGCTATTGCAAAGTGAAATAGCCAATAGGACGGCAGCAGAACCGCCCTGCCAATATTAAACAGTTGGGCAGAGCTAGTTGTCACTGCTAGCTCCGCCCAATCGTTTTCTATTTTATTTTTTCTACTTTTTTAACTGTTTTTCTATTCTGCTCGGTACCGCGGAGGTACCGAGCAGAATAGCCGAGCCGAATGTGAGCTATTCACTCACTGCTGTCCGGCATCTATGAGAATAGGCCGAACAGTGTTATTTGGAGATGGCTGTGCTGGTGTCTCCGAGCCCCAGTGGAAGCCCATAGGGACATTACATGTTGTTACCTGAATTACTATTTCAAGTTATGATCTGCTATATAAGCATTCACACTTACAGGTATGAGATTCTAAGGATTCAATAATGAGATTTTTGAGCTCAACACAATAACATACATTTATTGGTATATAGTATCAAGACTTAAATACAGCAAACCAACAATCTATTTAACTACAACATACAAAGAAAAGACAAACAGACATACAGTTAAGTGGGGAAAGAGTATAGCTATTGTTACCCATTAATCGTCACATGAGGGCCCCATCCTGGTAAAAGAGCGCAAGCTCCTTCCTTCAATCATTAATATACCCCTGGTGTCCATAGGGATGCATGGCAAGCCCCCCATTGGTTGCCTCCCAAGGCCTAATGGAGATTGGAGGGTTTCCAAAACCCTCTTTACAACTCCCCACCCCTCTCTATGATTGGCCAGTCTACCTATTATTAGATCAAAGGGTCTTGGCTCCGATAAACCTGATGACCAGCAATACTCTATGCAATTATCCAGACATGCCTGGGCTGGACAATAACCCTATTTACAATTAATTGGGCCTGCCACTCCCCTCCACAGTGATAAGCACAACAAATACTTTATTTCCCTACTAGCTACCCCCACCTCAGGTGAAATATTTTAAACAAGAAATAAAACTATATACATATGTCTTATGAAGATTTGACATAAACTCATAAGGTAAGAATGTAGAGTGGAGACACAAGTGCAATGCAGAGCAGGAGTTGCAGCTGTCACAGGAAAGTGTTAGGAGCTGGCACTCTGTTGGGAGCGGAGGCATCTGTGAGTTGGCTGTCAACCTTGCAGAGTGATTTGGTTTTTATTGAATGTGAGTAGTTTTTTTATAAAGTTATTCTAATTTTTATTTACAATCTACAATATGATGTCTCTCTTTGCTTTATTATTTGGGTCAAAAACACCATTGGAACAAGGAAAGGATTCATGTGTGTGTTTTATCCCAGCCTGGTATATTGAAGAGGGAACAGCGCAGTTGAGACCTGCTGGCAGGTCTACAGAGGAGGTGAGTGGCTGTGTGTGGAAGCATTCACAGAGGTAGAGTGGAGACATCGTTAGAGGGAAGATTACCACTATTGCATGCATTTGGTTAGGTTATCACTGGAAGAGTGGCAAGCAACATTATGTTGGGACATTCAATCTACTTCTGAATTTTGTTTTTTGAGACAATCCCTTGATTGATGATTTACTATATTTTATTGGTTTACTATATTTATTTGAAGTTATGGCAGTTGATTTCACGGTTTTATAATATATGCGGGGTGACAATATTTGCACTAGCGATATTTTGAACACTAATACCACACTAACATTTTAATGCACATTTGTTTATGATTGTTATGTTTATTTAAGATTTGCATTTATTTACATATACAGTATGTGTGTGTATACTGTGTATATATAGTATTTGCACGGATATACTTGGAACTGAGCGCGGCACATATTAATTCAAACAAATGTTCATTTTGCATAGTAAATTTTAAATAAAAAAAAAGGAAAATATTTTTTTCCAGCACATAATTGGATATTCAGTGTTAAAACAACTTCACCATATTCACTAACAATCACTTAACATAAACATAAAACAAAATATTCTCTTTTGAACCTCTAGCCTCTAGAGGCTAGAGGTTCCAGGGCTCAAAATGTCAGGTTCTGAACTACTAGCCAGTCCTTTGCCCCACTTAACCCCTACCCTGCCCTGGCCTTAACTGCACCCCTAAACACACCCTCTTAAATTATCTCATGAAATTACACTGTTAAATGTTTAATTCAGAATAAAGTTCCAAAAATAAATTTTAACAATAACAACTTTAACAATATTAACATAGCGCAATGTAAAGGAAAATAAGTATCAATAAAAATCAGGACACTCCAATGCGATAGATTCTGAACTATGCCACGGAATAGACTCAGGACCCTCCAATGTAATAGACTCAGGACCCTTCAATGCATTAATTTTACTATTTAATTAATTATTAAATATTAATTAATATTAGTTATTTAATTACTAATATTATTTACTTAATTAATATTGATTAATTGATACGATTACTTTACTATGTGATTATTTAATGTGAGCACTACACCTTGTGTTATCTCAAACCAAAACCTAAATAAAGTGCCGTGCTACACTACTAAACAAAAATCTGTAAATCCAATCACCAACAATAATGTGAAAATAAGAAAAACTGTGACAACATCAAACACACAATGTGATAAATATATTTCCTCCACAAAAGCATGTTCTGTGAAGATATAACTTGTCAGCAGCTGTGAAGGAGTGGTGGAAACCTCGGACTGACTTTTTCTTTTACTAAGCAATATATATTCTCTCCATATAGCATATTGACTTGTGGGGGAGGGGGGGTGGACACAGTTGGTTTAACACTATTAGTTATATCTCCATGGAACATTGTACTTTTGTGCAGGAAATATCATATTTATCACATTCTGCGTTTGCTGTGCTCCCAGTTCTTCTTATATTCACATGTTTGTTGATGATTGGACTTTTCTGTTTCTCTTATCTCTCAGGTCTCTGGAAGCACATCACTTGCATTTAAGCTTTAATTTGAGATAACATATTGTACACACAGCCACCCGCCTCCCTCCCCCCGCTTAGTGCTTCTCATCATCCCCGGCATCTCACCTGTTAGTATGCGGCTCCACTGGGATATCCAAAGCACATACGGGCACAGCGCTTCCAGCAGGGGTGTGGGCGTGTCTGCCAGCAAAGGAAACTCAGTGAGTCCAGCAGTGGTGTGGATGTGTCTGTCAGCGGGGCAGCATCAGCATGAGGCAGAGAGAGTGTGAGCCCTAATACACCGGCTGAATTTCCACGCCCTCACTTTATTTCCACTCGCAAAATGCGAGCAGGCGAGTGGAAATTTTGAGCTCTGCCCTACTATTTTATACGACAAGCAAGATCACTAACTCTAACTATGTAGTTAGCCCACTTGAATATAGTTTAGCCCAGAAGCACTCAGCATGGAACTTAAGACATTATTTTTATATGTCTTTTATATTTATTTGATTTTATATTTATTTGACATTATGAGACTTATAGGAATACAAATACAATGTAACCTAAAATAATATTAATCACTAGTACTCTCTCCTTGTTTCACAATAATGCCACATTTACAAGTTTGTCTTTGTAATGGATGATACACTTATGTTTTTTTTATCTGCATCCACTTTGGGGCAGATTTACTGTATATTATATGTGTCATATTTGCCCAAAGTTTGACCAAAATAGGCAATATTCACCCTATTTGTAACATTTCGATGTACATTCACCCGGTGACAAAAAAATTGCATTCACTTCCATTTGAAAACATTTCTTCTTGCCTTGGAAAAGGTGGTGACTGTAACATTTCTACTATTTGGTAAAACGTGAATGTTACATTTCCTGCATATTCACTGAACAAATTTAAAAATACAATTCACCAGAAACATTTCAAATTGTTGCATTTTTATTGAAAATCAAGTAATTTCCCATAGCACATATTGCATTTTTAAAGCATGTGTGAACATTTTTTAACACAGGTTCAGAACTTCAGGACTAAAGTTAATTTAGAAAAAATTCACATGATAATTTAAAACACAGCCTGGCTCTCCAGGCACCCTGATCACTATCCCCATGGCAAGGGGACAGCCAGTTTGCAGCCAACTGCCCTGATGATACCAGCCTACATCCCCTTCAGCAATAGTGGGGTTGCAGAGGGTTCCCAAAACACAAGAATACTCTTCCAAAAGCACCGGTGCCCAGTACTGATGGGTGCCAGAATCTTCGGCATGCCCAGTGCACGGGAGGGGATATCAGCAATAACTGAGCTTGTGCCACCTACAGAGGTGTGCCACCTACTTTAATGAGCTCCCGCCAGCAAATTTGCCAGTAAACAGAAAAAGTGACATTGAGTGGCCGCTATAAATAGAGAGAATGTGGCCATGAAATGCCAGTCAAATGCGGTTGAATGTTAAAAGAGTGAATTGTTATAAAGTCCCAGGAAATCCCTTTAAAATATACACATTTACTATTAATCTTTAGTCCTATTGCTTTTTTGCCCTCCTTTATATCTAGTGTCATGTTTTAAAGCAAGTTGCTAGTGTCGTGTTGCAAGGACACCTTTTTTTAGTGACAAGGTAAATGTTAAAAGAATGTGGAATAAATTCTGCCAAAAATTAATATTTGTATGAGAATTCTATGATCTTTTTACGCGAGACAGCAGTGTTGTAGATTAATTAGATCTTAAAAAGTCATACTCTAGGAGCAATGGTTACACAATAAAAATGTTGACAAAGAAGGGAAATGGAAATACTCTCTGAAAGCAGAGCAATGTTTTGGAAGAAAAATACGCATACTTTACCCATTTTTATGTAAATATTTTTCCCCTAATGTAATGATTTATCTTTTCATGATATTACAGTTTGCTAAACCACTTTATTAAAACTGTGATAAACTGTGATAATGCAAAAGGCCTAGGAATAAAGGCTTTTTATTTTGTTATTATTAAAACCTGTCAAGTCTGCGCAGGCTATTTATGTTGCTTGATTCTTGGCAGAGAATGGAGCCATCCGGATGATTCTGGAGAATGACTGTAGACACAGGCTGGTAGAATGGAGGAAAAATAATTCAATTGTAATTTGACAGATTTGAAGTGAAATTGTAACTATAAGGGCTGACTTTAAACCTATGATGAATATGAAATACAAAGTGATACAAAGTTTATCATCTCATCATTTAAATGTATGGCTCAAATATGAAACAAGAAAAATGCAGACTCTCTGGTGCAAATGTCATTAATGAACGTCTTTTTGCAAACTGCTTATTTACAAGCTAAAATGAAGGGGACTTAACAGGAAATTTCCCATTTAAAAACTGGGATGTTTGCCACCTCTTCAAATGTTGAAACCTTACTCCAGGATAATATGTTCACGTAATACTCATGGATAAATACAATGTATCAAATGTCAGGCCATTTTCAGGGCTAGAAATATTTTTAAATAAAGTTATATAGTAGAAAATACTCTGCAACATAAAATATTTTCCCACATATACAGATCAACTGTTTGGTAGGTAATGTTACAGGAATTGTATCAACAAAATTTTAAAAAATCCATAAGGAAAGATCAAAGAAAGATGTGCTGACACAGAAGCATTGCTATCCTAGAAAGAAACCCTGAAAAAATAGTCACTTAACCCCTTCGTGGCGGGAGACGTACACTGTACGTCCCGCCACGAAGTGCCTATATGACTGGCAACGTACACTGTACGTGACAAGTTATTTAAGGCTTTGTAATGCCGGTAACCACTGATTCTCAGCGGTTACCAGTCATTAATGAATGCCTCAGTATTGAGGAATGCATTAATGAAATAGTTAATCTTTTGTAAAAGCTTCTTTCTTTCATTAATGAAAGAATTAAGCCGTTGCATGCAAATACGGGATCGCTTAATAGCAATCCCGTATTTGACAGCTGAAAATAGCAGAGAGGTAGCAGAATGACTCACCTCTCTGCTATTCGTTTTGACAGCTCGATAGCCCGATGTTACTTTGGATTATAGTGTGTGACTGTATTTATGTAGGCATAGTATACAATTGTTGGATAGCATAAATATACTGTATCTGCTCCTCTGGACAACTTTTACAAATTGTCTGGTCAGCTATAAACTATTCTTTGGACATATCTGAATATTGTCAGGCTGGGTATTTAGGTGGATTTATTTATGACATAGTTGGAGTAATTTTTGTCTATATTCCTACCGTACTATTTCCACTAGGAATGCTTCAATACTTACCCCGGATACTGGAACTTCCGGTCAGAACGAGATTTCTACTGACTGTCAGTGCCAGGATGGAACATGGAGCCGGCTTCCCAAGCCAATCAGAAAGCCGGGCAGCGGGTAATGACTTGCCACCTGGCTTCCTGATTGGCCGGGAAGCCGATGAAACAGCCAGCTCGATGCTGATTTGCTGGAAAGCCGGCATCCTGGCTAATCAGCACAGAGCTTGCAAAAAGCATCCTTGTGAGGCAAAGGAACTAGGAAGCAGAGGAGGAATACAAAGGGTTGGGTTGCAGGGTTGCCTTTCTGCATTTGATCAGTGAGTTTAGACCCTGAGCAGTGTGGGAAGCAGGCCTTAGGCCCACAGTAGGTCTAGATGTAGCCATGGGGATCTAAAGTGCTGAAGGCAAAAGTCAAAAAACGCACCGACCAAGCTGTAGATCGCAGGGCTATATAGAACCATGAGTAAATAAAAGGGAGAGAAGGAAACCAACTCATTACTGGACCTGAAAGGGAAAAGAAGGGAGAGAAGCAAGAGAGGAAAAAGAGACGTGTTACACTGATTAACCACAGAAACAAACAAGGATAACGTGGGTAGCAGTGACCCACATAAAAATAATCACTCGGGAATCAACCAAAGGTCAATATTAAGTTTAATATATGCAGCGGGGAAGTATTCCCAGTGATTGGATCAAACAGGGGCTTATGACATTACATGGCAGCCAGTCTCAACTCAATGCTATTAATGAATTATCATAACAGTAGCAGTCCCCCTAGAAACAAGAAAAATTGGTAGATATGTGACAAATATGCATAAAAACTCCACATTGGTTATCATAAAAATGTCCATCAGGTGGATAGTAGGCCAAATTTTTTTTAAATATGAAAGATCAAAAACTTTTGGAGGAAGACAGTTAGCTAGGCCCATAAGCAACAATCAGGCAAATGCATTAATAAGAGCATTTTAGATAGGGTATCCATGACTGGGAAGGGGAAAGTTAAAAAAAGTATTCCCTTTGTAAGAGGAAAACAACTGGAAGAACCAATTTACTTGGAGCTGGAGGGAGCTTGATTTTTGGTCAAGAGTCCCAGTTGGTGCAGCAAATCTTCTCTTGTGGTAAAGTTGTTGAATGAGTAATTTTTATTATGCTAAGTAAAGATCAGGCAAAACGGAAAGGCCCATCTATATTTGATGTTGTGATCAATGAGGATCTGCAAACGAGGCTTTAAAGATTTTCGAATAGGGTGACCACAAACAGTCAAAGTGGAGGATGTTCTAGCTTTTTGCATAGCGGCTTCTTTGACACTATAGAAGTGAGGTTTAACTAAAATATCTCTCGGTGCTCCATCAAATCTAATTGGAGCAAGTGCATGATGTACACGATCAATTTCCAGTCTGTGTTCCACCACATCAGGAAAAGAATCTCGAATGAAGGATTGCACGGCTGACTATATATGGTCTCCTAACATTATAATTAGGGTTGCACAGATACCAAGTACAGTACTCGGTACAAGTACGAGTACATGTACCGATACTTTTGAGCTCCAAGACTACACTAGAGAAAAATTCAAAAATTAGGAGGCAGCTGTCATTTGTAAGGATTACACGGAGCTCCTGGGATTTGTACATCTCTGTTTTAATGTACGATTTTGTTTTTATAAATATAAATAAAAGGATGCACAGATACCAGTTTTGCGAGTACGAGTACTGGTACTTGCCGAGTACTTACAAGTACGAGTACTGATACATTTTTGTTTATTGTCATGTGACAGTTTTTCTAAAACAATACAGACTAATGATTTCAGGACAGTGGTGGAGTGCCAGAGCCAGGTCCCAGCTGCAACCACTGCAACCCTGGTAGTTCTCATGAAAATGCCAAGTATCTGCACTGGTACTCGAAAAGTATCTGTGCAACCCTAATTATAATGCCTCGACATCAATCTTATTCAGTGCCTCATCCAGTTGTTGATGGAGAGATTGCACACAGGAGGTATTTTGGTTTGCGAGAGTGATGGTGTTGTCCAACTTATTTTCAATAGTATCAATACGTGAGCCCAGGTCATGGAGATCCACGGTAATATCAGATATAATGTGTTGAGCTGTTTTAGAGAGCCCCTGTTCCAGCATGTCAGAGAATCGAGCAAGTAAAAATGGATGCATATCAGGATCGCATTGTGTACTAGGCGAATCAGGAATGTTAACATCAGGTGTACTAAGAGAAGAAGTAGGCTGAGATAGTAAAATGTCCCCCAAAGTGCGGTCAATTAGTGAGGAAGTGGAGCCAGGTGAGCGGCTACCCGGTGACATTGAACTCACTTTTAGTTGAATTGGGGAGCCTCTGATGGATTAGTGAATCCTGAGAAGCTTCACTGCGCTGTGAGCAGCCGCATGGTGACGGAGCCACCACCATCTTAGAGTTCCGAGGTTTTTCAGTCAGGCCCGCCAATGACTTAGTCCGGGTCTGTTTAGAAGCTCTCCCAGCCATCAAGAGGGAGATTGGCAAGAGACAAGAGGCTGGAGGCAATAATGGAGCCACCACCGAGGCTCGTTCTGGCGGGAAACAAAGTCTGCCGTGGAACGGAGCTTGGGTATCAAGCAGCCATCTTCACCGAGCTCTGTGCATGCTCCCCTAATTTTGTATTTCAATGCTAATGATTCAGTTGGTTTAATCCATTTCATTAATGATTTACATGTATACTAACTTTGCAGCAATAACTTAAAAAAATGGAATCACTTAAACAAATAATTTAACATGTATTGAAAGAAAGTGTTTCTTCATGAAGTAGATTATGAGTTAATACAAAATTCTTCACTAGGAGTAAATTTGGCAGGATCTACAGGTGGCTGTTTGGATGAATTCATTTTAATAGGGGAGTGAAGAAAGGAAGCATTGTAAAAGATTAGGGAAATGTATGCTCCTAGATCACCTAAGATATATTACTCTTTAAGCATATTTGCAAGTTGTCATAAATCATTGTTTATCAGAATGTGAGAATGGTACACAAATGTTTTATTATACTTTATTACAATGTTTGCCATCATTTCATAATGATTTTGGCAAATGGCAGCATAAGACTCACTTACATCCCATGTCCAGTTCATTTTCTCTTCTTTCTTCTTCTTTGTAGGATACATGTGTAAAGTAACTTTATAGTTTCCTGTCTTTCGCTCTGCAAGGTTTAATTAGTTTGTCTAGGTCTTAAAGGGTCCTGAGACATTTACAAACCGAATCTACAAAAGACATGGGGTCTATTCACGAAGCAGCCGAAGGATCTAGCCGTAGCTTCGGCCAATCCTTCGGCTAGCTTCGGCCCCAGGACCCTTTCGGTTCAGTAGAACCAAAGGGCTGCTTACGGGCTATTCACTATAGCCCGTACAGCTCCCAAACTTGGCCGAGCGGCTCAGTCGAGCCGAAGGCATAAGCCTCGGCTTGGCTGAGCCGTGCTGGCCGACCGTGATCTTACGGCTGGCTCCGGCCACTTGCAGAGAGATCAGCGTCCCTGGTTACCTGCTAACCAGGGACACTGCTCTCCAGACAGCCTAACTCTCTCCTGCTCCCGGCCGCCAAGGAGAGAAACACTGCTTTTTCTTTTTTTTTTATCTGACACGAAGCCGTGTCAGAATAGAAAAAAATAAAATAAATGTGTGGACATAGGAATGCATTGCTAGATTCTTATTGGCTATTTCAATTTGCAATAGCCAATAGCAAACTTGGTCATTCACTCGGCTGCCTACGGCAGCTTAGTGAATGGACCCCATAGACTTGGCTGCTAAGAGAAAAAGGTAGCAAAAAGAACAATTTCTCCAGAAAGAAAAGGCCAATAGGTCACTAGTTGTCTCTTTAGATGTTGACCTAGGTATTTTTAATTATTCAGTTTATCCTATTTGATTTGTTTAAGACTTGTTATCAGTTTAGTGCTTAATTTCTAATGTAACAGATATATAAATAAAGTTTAATATATATTTTATAATATATGTGTGTTGTGTTTCCCTGACCCATGACCTTTAGAACCTACAGGTAAAGATGTAATAGTTAATATATTATACATTTGTGGAAAGGCTACTGTCAGTCAGGCTTTATAATCTTTTCATAATACAGTAGTCTGAGGTGTACCAGTAAAAAAAAAATTTGAATATTTAACCCCTTCATGACCAGAGATCATTAAAGCCCAGATGTCAAGGCTGAAATTAGCTGGCTACATATATCTAATTTTCTTTACAATAACTCTGAATGTACCTACCTAAATATGTTTTACAATATCTAAAGACATATAAGGCTTTTATTTGGTGCCATTGTTATTAAATACCCTGCTCATGTTTCTATTATAAAGCGACACAATTGTAAAAATGATTTTCATTTAACTGCTTGAGTACCAGCCGCTATTTAAAAAAAAAAAGCAGCTAATCTAATTTCTACGGGCCCCCAAATGTATCTTTATTTCACACTGTAAAGTCTATGAAAGCAACACCCACTTAATGTTTCAGCCTTACTGGGCCTTAGTCAAAGCAAGCGCCAACTGCAGGTTATAAAAAGGTTTGTCAACATACATCCAACTTCCATGTGATGACCCCTATTGGCTGCCATGGTAATTACAGGATAAGGAACCAGTTTTTGAAACCTCCATATTTATGATGTTTTATTTTTAACCAAAAAAAAGGAAGACAGCAGGATCCAGGGAGAAGATAAAAGCGGTACAGCTCCAATTTCCAAAACAATGGTGTTTCATACAGTGGTGAGCTCACAGGGCAAATTTAGGGGTCTATTCACGAAGCAGCCGAAGGATCTAGCCGTAGCTTCGGCCGATCCTTCAGCTAGCTTCGGCCCCAGGACCCCTTTGGTTCAGTAGAACCAAAGGGCTACTGTACGGCTATTCACTATTGCCCGTACAGCTCCCGAACTTGGCCAAGCGGCTCAGTCGAGCCGAAGGCATATGCTTCAGCTCGGCTCCGTGTCAGAATAAAGAAAAAAAAAAGAAAAAGCAGTGTTTCTCTCCTGGGCGTCCGGGAGCAGGAGACTCCCGGAGCGCCCGGGAGTTTTTTTCTCTTTTTTTTGACGGCAGCAGAATCGTTTTCTATTTATTTTTTTCTACTTTTAAAACTATTTTTGTGTTCTGGTCGGTACCACAGAGGGACCGAGCAGAACAGCCGAGCCGAATGCCGCTCAGTGGCATTCGGCTATTCACTCACTGCTGTTTGGCATCTATAAGAATAGACCGAACAGCAGCGAGTAGCCTGCCAGAGGTTCGGCTTAGCCTACGGCAGCTGAGAGAGTAGACTCCAATGTGTTGTGTGCTTCCCATCAGATCTGTGATGCATGAATGTGTCTCTGCACCCGCCAAACTGGTATGAGACGGCATAGTACCCTTAGTGTATGGTCTCTCCACATTTGATCATATTTTTGTAAAAGTCAGAATAGCCTAATTTTTTCTTACATAGGGGCCGAACGGCAGTCAGTAAATAGGCCGAACGGCATTTGGCTCAGCTATTCTGCTCGGTACCTCGGAGGTACCGAGCAGAATAGAAAATAAGTGAGAAGAGTGGAAAAAAAAGTTACAAAATTATTCTTAAAATGTAAATAAATTGGAAAATTAAAAAATAAAGATATTTAACAAAAAAATTTAAAAAAGCAAAACAATTGGCCGAAGCTAGCAGTGACAGCTAGCTCAACCCAACTGTTTGCTATTGGCCGGCACCTGCTAGAGTCTTCTGCTAGGGTCATTCGGGGATGCTGATCTGTCATTACAACTGGGCGGAGCGAGCTGTGAGATCACGGCTGGCTCCGCCCAGCTATCATTTCACCCCGCTTCGGCTGTCACCTCAGCTTAGTCGAGCCGAAGCGTATGCCTTTGGCTGCTGTATGGGCTATTGTGAATAGCCCATACACCAGCCCTTCAATTTGACTGAACCGAAGGGCTCCGGCGGCCGAAGAGAGCCGAAGGATCAGCCGAAGCTACAGCTGTATCCTTCGGCTCAAAAGTGAATAACCCCCTTAGTGTTACCTTGTACAATTCAGCAACCTTCAGGGATGCTATGGATCGAAGGACCTATTTGACCCATTTGAAGAAGTGGGGTATGGTGGGGATTCTGGATATGGTCATTGGAGACTTGATACCTGATCCAAATCCCCACGTGTCTGTTCAGCAGCAGATCAGATCTAAGTGATCTCATTAACTAATCTCCCAATATAAACACTATAAGGAAGCTCCTATGGAGTGATCTGAAAAAACTTAGAAAGTCCAGGAGCTTCAGGTCTTAGGTTTAGTGCTGAATGCCAGCTGTCACAGACAGCTGGCAGTTGCAGCTTTAACCTCTACCTGCATCCACAGCAGCTGCTGATTCCTGCAGCCATTTTAAATATGGTGCTGGGATGAATATCTGCTGAAAGGGTGACTGGGGCTCAAGTGATTAAAGGACAAAAAGAAGCATTTGGGTAGCAATAGGATCTAGGACCAAGCTCATTTTTACTAGAAAACTTTAGATATTGATTATAATTTGACTTGTGCTGGCACAGGCAAAGCTGACCTTTGTTTGCAGCGTGTCACCTTATACTTGTGTAGTAAAGGAGTGTGCACCAAAGCATCACATATGTATCCCCCTTATTGCCATAGCCGCTATTACATTTAGGTAATATAGGTGTACTTATTTTTTTTAAACAAGATTTATTTTTGTATACTAAATGTCTCTAAGCACAGACAGAACCAGATCAGGTCCAAATCAAGGAGTGAGAGGGCAACGGTCTCTGAGAAAAGACAGATAGGACAGAAACATGACCTTTGATAGTGTTGAGAGCCAAATACTGGTCCAGACCCAGCCATTTGCCCACTTACCATTACTAATTGTTTTATTTTTTTTCAGTTGAATTTTTTATATATTTTTTTCTTGTAAGGCTGTACCTGCCTCTGTTAAGCAAACACAGGCAGGGACAGCAATGCAAAGTGGCTACTCTTTTTAGGCAAGAAGGAAGTCCTAGCCTAGGCCTCAACACCACCATCTCCCTATGCAATAACTAAAAAAGGTTACCTTGCAAGATAAGGCCGCCAGCTCAGACACTTGCATCAAATGATGCAATGTTGTGCAGCTCCAAGAATGGATGATCAATAACAAGTGAATGATGTGCTTTGAGCAACCCAAACTTTAAAAAAAGGCTCCATCAACATAAAATAAACATAATAAGTGCCCAAAATAAATGAAAATCCCAAAATACCACCCCAGAATCATTCTAACCATTTCTGGACTATTAGTGTACAACTTAAATTGGTGGCTATTGGAAGTACAATCTTTGGATAGTTTTCATGTTGGCACACTAGTGATACAAACAGATATCCCAGATTCCTGTGGTTAGATTTTTTTAATGAAGTGTTTTGTTTTTTTAAACTGTGGTCTCATTTATAAAAAAAAATAGTTTTGGATTAATAAACATTTTTTATTGTAAGTATGCTTTACAGTCTCATGAATTTGGCTACACGGCTCTGGTAACACAGGTGTTGTGTGGTAGGAACCATATTGTTTTGATACACCCTAGATACAAAACCTTTTTTTTAAGGGAATCCTTGCTGCAAAAAAAACAACAGTTTAACCTGAAATAAAGGCAATACCAACATAAAATAGTAATCAGTAAGTGATAGCAACAAGGAATACCACCTTGTATGTGAGAGTAGAGAGAGAAATGTCTCTAATGGGTTTAAAAGGGTGGTTTCTGAATTGTGGAGAGAACTAGATGCGGACCCCATGGTGTCACAAGGGACGAACAGGAGGAGCTACATGGGAGACTCCCTGTACAAAGGTCTTAATCAAGGAGTGGGAGTCCAACTCATTTTTTATGCTATTATTTTTTAACATTGTTTACAGATTCACTTTTTTAAAATAACTTTTACATTTGTATGTTGTTTTAATTTTTCTTCCTTGCCCTGGTGAAGCAAACACATGCAGACACAGCAAGGCTGTAACTAAAATGCTTACAAGCAATCATCCATGGGTGGATCACTGACTGGAGGTTGCCCAATATGAGATTAAGGTACTAGCCTGCCCTGCTGCATGTGTGATGTCAGAAAAGGCCCTCAGCGCAGTGTGAGGGATTTATGAATAAGAAGTGGACTTTTAAGGCATCCATTAATGAATGGTAACCGCTGATCTCAGCAGTTACCGGCATTACACAGACCCAAATAGCTGCTCACGTACAGTGCACATGGGCAGCCATTTACGCACTTAGTGACAGGGACGTACAGTGTACCTCTCCCGTCAATAATGGTTAATCAGAGATAATAAGACTGGACTAGTTATGCTTAAACTTTATTTTATAGGTGGGGATAAGGAATGTGGTTAATATAAATGATATAATGTGATATAGAGTAAAGTGGTTTACAACCAGCAACAATTAAAAAATATGCCCTATGAAAAAACACATACAGCCTGTTTCAATGTTGCACATGGAAAGGTATAGACTGTAAAGAAGCTGCAGGACATCAGCAGTACGAGAATGTAAAATGCCTTTTTTTGCCCTACCCCCAAATTCCCCAAGATAAAAAGCATTATGCTACCGACAGTACACTCAATAAGGGTTAACATCTACTTTAATTGACCAAGCAGTCACTACAAGCTCTATATTAATCTGTCCCTATGCATGTTTTCAGCATCACTTCCTTTTCCTATCACACGTCCTATACACATTTTCACTATGGCTGCTGGAAATCCAACCTTTTGTATTATGGGGGGTGGCTTATCCAAACATCCCCTTATTGGCCCTTTTATGACATTTGACCCAAGTTTGAAGACCAGGAAGTGCATTATGGTTAGTTTGTTGCTATAGCAGCAAAATTGTGCTTTAGTTTGCAGAGTCTGCGAATGGGCTGGGTTCTCCTCAAACCCATGTTAGACCTAAAACCACAATTTTACTGCTATCTTGTCTGAATACAAACAGGAAATATGGCAGTTGTTAAGTCGATTTACATGGCTAGGACACAATAGGAATTGTATTCTCCAAGTATAAATACTAAAAAAAATTCCCTAGCATACGACCTACCAGTTATTAAACAGGACCTGTCTGCTTCTAGCTTTAAAGAAGAGGTCATAGTTGAATATATTTGTATATACTGTATAAGTGGAAACTGTGCCTTTTGTGCATGTCTACCTTACGTAAAGCCACAAGCTACTTGTTAAATTAATTGTTATGAACAGGATTACCAAAACAGCCAAAGCCACACCTGCTTGATCTACTAAATGGTGGGCTTGCCTGCCACACAATATATTGCTAAAAAAAACAGCAGTTTTAAAATGCTTAGAATTTCCTCTGTACGTGTTAACAAATATGTATATGTTGGTATTTTCATTTGGTGGCGTTATTAGTAATTGTTGACCTTATGTTCCCAGCATGCTTCTGAAATAACTTAACCATCTGGAAATTTAACATTTTTGAATATGAGCCTAGTTTTTAGCTTGTATAAATAACATCATGATATTTTATCATGCAAAAAATGCAAGTGACTGATTTGGAACATCCCAGGCTGTGAAATGGATAAACATCTCTCTTGAATGTCTGCTTCTAACCCTTTAAATAGAAAGCAAAATAATATAAGCAGGTGCACACAGTGTATGCTACACCCCATTGATGCATATAGATCTTGCAAACGAGGGAAAAAATGTTGCTATGTGCTTCTCCTGCTGGTGTTTATGATTATCCGCCTGATGACAATGTTCTTTAAAGTCAGTTTCCAGCTATATTTAGCATGAGCATTGATAGACTTATCATTTAAGGCTCTATTAACTAAAATGCAATATGGTACTGATTTAATATTTTTTTTAAATAAACCCAAATTGCCCATTTGTAGTTTGAATTTGAAGACAAACTATTAAAAAATGGAACAAATTTAACAAGTACAAAAATGGAAAACATGACAATGTTACATGTACCAAAATATAGACCATAGTGGAGTGACTAAATGTGTGTATTAATTTGCATTGGTCTTCACATACTTATAATGTATGTTGTTTAAGGACCAACATTATAAGGGAAATGAGCATTGGGTTCTGTGAATAGACAGAGGTGTAATGGCAAAGATGCAGCTGACCAGATTCCGATGGAATAGATGGCCTTGGACTGCAACTTTCTGCTCCTATTTTGCTTTACAGATATTTTCAACTCTTTACTTTGATCCTTATTGTATTAATGTTACCCTTTTCACGCTGTAATCTTTTTTTTTATAAAGATCTCTCTATTAGTGGCTTAAAGTATACCTAAGCTCAAAAACCCTGGCTTAATGCCCCCAGAGTACTCTACAAGCTATGTGAACATATAGACATACAAGTTAACAGGCTGTAGTTAGCTTGTATCTGAGTGATATTTGGCTTCCCTGAGTCTCTCCTGAATGCTGGTCAATGTTTGCTTATGCCTATTCCTGGGAAGTGTCACTGGCAATAATTTTGGAAGGCTGCACTAATCAGAGTTAGGAATATTTATGTCTCCCTGACAATCACTAGGAGGTTTATCGCCAGTAATGCTGGCTGGCAGAGGCCATCGACATTTGGGAAGTAAGTTCTCCCCCTGGACCTCCTGTCTGGAGAAGGGTTTCTGTTGCATGTCTAATCCTCCTATGCCTGCTGCCTGAGGAGGGTGACCATATATGCATGGGCCGAGGACTGGGTTCGAAGTCTAGTATATTTTCTCAAGTCCTTGGTTGCCCTATGGCCTAACCCTCTTTCCCAAAGTTGATTAATTAATTCCCTGCAGGCAAAAGATCAACAGTGAGGCACAGTGTGCAGGAATTCAGCCCTGCAAACACAGCAAATACTATTGTCCCATTTCATGACAGCAAAATAGAAAAATAGGTATATTTTTAAGCTTTTTATTTGGTATAAAGGATGGTAATGGTATAATGTGAGATTTTATTTCCGAAAGCTAGTTTATTTATAACAATAGTTTCATGAAGTTAAACAAATTAAAACAAAGTCATTGAAGTCAAAGCTTAATACACAGTGGAGGATATACAGTAACTTACAAAGCCCCAGGCTGGATATTTGTTTAAAGCCTCATTCACCTATTTGCTTTAAAAATGTATGTTTTATTAACATCTTATCAGGCTAGCTTGTATATGTTTTGACATGTAGTGCCAAATTCAATAAACCACAATATGCTCTTTAACATTCAGAAGCTGCTAGATACAATATTTTCAGAAAGTGTCATACAGTATAAAAATGTAGTTTTGAATATATAGCAGTTTTCTTACAATTTCATTGATTGTGCTACACCGCATACCTGTGATTCTACAAAAATTGATGTCTGTGCATTTCCTTTAAAAAAAAGGTAGTTTATAAAAACATATAAAAATTTCAGAAGATATATTTTAACTGTCCTGAACTGCATTGGGAAACACATGATTTTGTAATTATTACCACACACTTGGAAAATGGTTTTTAAAATGAAATGACCCCAAGGTCATGGGAACACATTTTCAGAAGCAAATGTGAATTTAAATTCTAGAAATAGTGAAGTGGATTCGCACGTAGAACTTGGCAAATCTTGAAAATTAAATTGCAGTGGGATTTCTAAATTGCCTCACCATACAAAGTAAACATACTCTGTCTTCACTTGTTTCTATTTTTCTTTCTTTTTTTTTTGTAGCACTTATTGTTTCCCATGTATTCTGTCTGAATGTGTTTGTTCATAAAACTTTCCTACATCACAATAAAATAACAGTAACTAGTAAACACAAACAAAATTAGGATGCATTCATGCTTTTAAAACATCAATTAACTAGAAATGGCTACATTAAAAGCAGACTTTATAATCAAAGAGACAAATAACGCATGTTATTAAAAGTTTGGTTGGACTTTAAAGTGGAACTCTTTTTTTTACATTTTAAGTGGAGACAAATTGGAGCTTTATTAGGTTATTATTACAGTCCGTAGGCCCATTAGAGAAAGTAACTTCCTGCTATGGTAACAAAATAAGAAGTTTTAGTACTTTTAATGACAAAACTGAAAAAAAAACAAGTTATTGCAATTTTTTAAGGGGTCTTTTTATAAACAACTTTGCATACTGTAGTTATTCGTCCAGCCAAGATGCATGTACATTTGTTCTGTGAGAATTAACTAGCTTTTGTGTGAATGGGGCTATTGTTTGGGCATTCTAATACAGTGGCTGATCTGCAAATGGTTAAGCTATTTTCTCTTATGATCAAATGTACTCAGGATATTGTTTTAGGCTATTTTGGGTCAAATGTATTCAGACTATTTTTTTAAGCGCCTGTTTTAGGCTATTTTCTATTCTTGTTGAATGCACTATTATTTTAGGCTACCCAGGCTATTGTTTTAGGCCTATTCATTGGTGTTAATTATTTGATTTACATTTCTGAAGCTGTGAATTGTTGTGTGGATATAAATGCTGGAATATTTTCCTGACACTTACTAGAATAGAAGGAGTGGCTCGGATACGCCACAAAACATCTTCAACATTACAGAACCAATCCAGTTGACTGTGACTAACCACTACTAGCTGTTCTGTGTGCCAATTTTTGCACAAATGCACTGTCACCAGATCTAACACTTCCAACATAGCTACATTAGATTATAGTAGATAATAAAAACCGTAATATTTCTCCTCTGGTTGTTCATTAGTTTTTTTGCAGACTAAGCCAGGCTGCTGCATGCTGTGGTTCCTTCCGCCAGCTCACTGAAGGACCCAATAGTGATATATGGGCTAGGGAACTGAACCACTGAACGCAGCAGAGGACCAAGGATTCAACAGTCATGAAAGTGTGTTGAATTATTAAGATTCTTCGGGCAGCAAATTCTGCATTATTACATTTGAGATGAGCAGCATGGGAGGAGGCAGAGGTGAGTATTAACTACCTTCATTGCAGTAGATACTTTAGTGTAAATTTTAATTTTAGCAACAGAGTTAATTAAGGAGTGTCCATGTGAATGAAACTGCTTTTAAATTGATACTAGGTAAAAGGATGGTAGCAGCACTCCAGGGTAAAAGCCATGGCTAAAATACCTTGATGGAAGCACAACGTAAAATTACAATTTATAACAGTACTTGGTATACAAATATTACACGAAGGTGTGTAATTACTAAATATTGAATTTGGCTTGTCATTTTTCCTTCTAGCTCATGGCTAATAACATGTTGATTTAATTTGATCGATATATTAAGGGAGTGGAAAATGTTAATTTAGCAAATATTCACTTAAAGTGTATCTCTAGGCAAACCTTTTTTTTCTTTCTGTTTTGAATAGAGTGGGGAAGAGTTAGACTCTCTGTTATGGTTTTATTGCTGTTTGTGTCCCTATTGGAGAGATTCACAACTCTAGAGAAATAGAGTGAGGGGACATCCAACATTTTTGAGTTGTCTCCAGAACAAGAGGTAAGGGGGAATCTTCCAGAAGGGACATCTGCTCCAGAGGGAACTGACTAAGAGGGCAATTCCTCTTAATATGGGACATTTCCTCTAACTTACTATGTATCTCTGGGACAGGATGTGACCTGATAGGGATTTTAAGCCTTCTCCACTCCCCACTCCATCTAAAACAAAAACAAATGGCTATACATACATTTTATCTAAGTGAATAAAGTGTAGATGTGTTCACTTCAATCACTCAGCTGTGCACAAAGCAAAACACAGTTTCTAAGAAAAACTCAGCACATGGCCAGATATTTAAGGTAAATACGGCATCACAATGTCAATAAGCTAAATGAATATTCTTTATTCTTTTTGTAAATCAACATCAATAGGTCATTTGTAGTGAACATGTGGGATAGTTTGGGGAAATGCTAAGATAGTGTAGGTTTCCCAGAAGTTTAAAGTTTTGTCTGAAAGAGGAACATTTAAAATAGTTGACTGAAAATGTGTTAGCAATTGAAAAAAGAGCTAGATACCAAAATCAGTTGTACTTTTGTTAAAATGTTTAAAGAGTAGCATGGTTATCAATATATACTGTATACTGTATAGAGCAAATGAATAATTCAATACATGCAGAATACAAATATTAATACAATACTTAAAGTGAACTCAAGTATTATTTAAAAGACCCACTGTCAGGTACCTGAGTGGAGACCGATAGTTGAGGAGTCAGATCGTGTCCCTCAACCCAGAGGATGGGAACAGAGAAGGAGTGATAACGAGCAGCATGAATGCCAAGGATGTTGTAGACACCATGCAGAGTAGAAAGTCTAGGATCTAGAATGGAGGCAGGTAAAGCAGAGCCAAGTCAAACCAGATGGGCAGCAGGGTACCGCAACAGAAGACAGGAGCGAGGTTCAATAGAAGCCAAGGGGTCAAAGCCAGCCAAGCAGTGAAATACAAAATCAGGAGGCAGCCCAATAAACAATCCGAGGTCAGGAGGCAAGCAGCAATCAAGAGTGGTCAGAGGCAATCCAGATCAAACACAGGAAGTAAGTCAGCAAAAGGCCTAGTCAAGGATACACAGGGAACTAGCTGAAGATCATCCAGCAACTAGGATATGGCAGGTGCCTTCATATAGGCCAATCCATTAGCAGGAGAGGCGTCACTTCCTGTTCGCCTGGAGTGCGCACGCTTCCACGCGTAAGTCTGTTGCGTAGGGTGCACTAGCGCATGGTTTCCAGTTACCAGGAAAACTGGACCATGTGTCTGCGCAGAGGTGGTTGGTACCTTACAACCACATTAATGCAACTCTGTAATCATCATTAGAACTTTAAATGTATGTTTTTTTACAAGCAGTGTAAGCACTTGAATTCAACCTGGTAGCATCCTCCTGCTTTCCCTGGATAGCAGGACTGGGGTGTAAAAATTAAGGAGCAGCACAATGAGCCTATCAGTTCACATGCTTACAAGAAGCACCCTGATAGATAGAAGACAGCAAGAGAGATCTGAAATAAGAACATTGACAAACTTCCTCTTTAACAGAGACCCGACCCTTACAGTTACTTTCAATAAAGGTATTGCTGTATAATCAAGCAATGATTAGCAGGAGAGAGGGTAACTATGGTGTGTTAAAGTATTTTTAGATGTATAGTATATGTGAATGTAAATAGGTTTATGTGCACAATTTCATCCAGAGATGTTAAAGTTTAAAAACACCACTTTTTGCATAGTTTGCAAATTGTATACATGGTGGCAGCCATATTTGCTAGTTTTATATGCACACCCTGTTCGCTGTTTACATGCACAATGACTATGCTCACCTCCCACTCACTGGGCCTTATTAACTTTTTATTTTTAAAAACTCAACTAAAGACCCCAAAAACTTGGCAGACCAGTGGATCATTAAGCAATTCCCAGTTTCCACCACTAGAAGAGCTGATGTGAATTTAACAGCAGAGTCGAGTAAGTAAATCTGGGTGTTAGAAACATCTACAAATGAGGCTTTTCTGCTCAGAGTTGGGTTTTGGGTATTGGTGATGCAGGAGTCAGAAAGAGAAAAATGTATATAGCGCCGATCTTCAGGAAGAACACTCCTACTGCCCCCTTACCTACCTTGCATTGAGCTGTGTGTGCCTATTCTAATGCAGAGTAATACAGAGAACCCATCTTAAGGTTAAGTGAATGTCCTGATTTTGGTACAGTTAATGTACTTACTGGACAGCACAAGTAGCTTAATGAATGCTTTCAACTCTGCATGGAATTGCTCTTGAAAGCTAATAATCAATGTCTTCTCAGCAGTAGGACCACAGTTTAAAAAAGTACAGTGAAACAGAATGTTGATGCATATAATTGGCTATCTTGAAATCAATATCTGCTTTCACTAGAAAATATGGGGAGTAAGAAAATGAATCATTTGTATCAAAATGTGCACATCAATTTCTTTTTACTTTCTTTATACTATTAACATCGGTCAATCAATGTGCTATAAAATGGCTCTGCAGTTAATATAATGGCCCCCATTATTAGCATAGCTTTACTATTACACATGATTGCAGTCTATGGTCCATAAATGTGTAGGTAATACATCCAGAAAGCTCAACCCAATGATTACTGATCAGACAGAAGACATGGCAGTGCTGCTTTAAATACATTTTTCCTTTTTTGAGTGGCTTTCTAGAAAGCATTTTAATGGCTTCAGGAAAGTGTTACCAAGATTGTTGGTAACGTGTTAAACAGTTCTATATTTAAAACTAAATAACAACACCACCAAAGCATATAGATCGTAAAGTGTAAGTAGTACAGCCAAAACGTGTTTCTTTTTTTTGTAGTGTAGGTACGGTTAAACCTATGTCAGATTCATTTTAGCTCCACATTGCAACTGAATTAAAATTATACTATTTTTATATGTATCTAGGCGGATATGTATGTGTGTAACATGTGTATGCTTTTATATGCGCATACATATAGATATGCATGTATGTATACTGAATGTTTAAATGTTCTTTTTGTTCAAATGCTTTAATTGAATAGTAAACAAAAGTGTTACATGGGCAGATAAAAGCAATATAAAGAACAGTATCAAGTTCAGAACAAGATCAGAAACCAAAAGTCAACCGAGTGCTAAATGACGCAGGTAACAAAAATGAAAGTGCATAGGGACAATTTAATTACAGGATGTCTTTAGAGGCATTAGTATGATACCCAAAACAGGATACCATGTAAGCACCTTTTAATGTGCCAGGCAAGACAGGAGGAGCATAATATGGTAAGAGAGAGAGATAATGGAGGGCAGAAAGGTGTCAGCTGGGAAAAAGAAGGTAAGGGATATAAAAAAGGAAAAAAAGTTTTGAAGGAAGTGGATAGAAAGAGGGAGATAGAACCACCTAAGAAGGGGGGAGTTATGAAAAAGAATCTTAGGAGAAAAGGGGCATATTTTTAAAATATGTGTACAGGTTTTAGCAGCTTTGTATTATTTATTTAACATCTTGTATCATAATTATTGACAAAAAATTATTGTATTTATTGTACTTTTTAGCCCTGAAGAAGGGGAACCAATGGGCTGCCCAAACACATTGGCTACTGAGTTTTACTATAGCAAATAAAGATTTCTGGGCATGCTATACATCTGTGGTGCTCTAATCTTTTTAATTATTTCATATACTGTACCAGTAATATGGTGATCTGATTTGTTTCAAGGGCCTGTAGAGAGCTGTCTTCACTCCAGCTTTGAGAAGTACCATTCAAATTAAGTCCAGAGCTCCACTCATTTTTCAGCCTTCGTATAATTAAAAGAGAAACTATGTTTGATTTGAGTTTCTTAGCACCACATTACATAATACATAGCTAAATATTATTACATAGGGGTCTATTCACTAAGCTGCTGAAGGATCTAGCCGTAGCTTCGGCTGATCCTTCAGCTAGCTTCGCCCCCAGGACCCCTTCAGTTAAGCAGAACCAAAGGGCTGCTGTATGGGCTATTCACTATAGCCCGTACAGCTCCCGAAGTTGGCCACAAATCATAGACATATCTGGGAACTCCCATACATGACAAAGGATTTATATTAATTTCTATTAATTTCTATCCAATTATAACATCTACATAGCTCTGCCAGACAATGCAGGAAAGAGACCTGAATCTTCTTTGCTGAAGTGCAGTAACACTTACAGGTCATCTCCCCACCCTGACCCCGTAACTGGACACAGAAGCAGCAGACCATAGAGATCATCACTCTGTAACTGCTCTCTCCTCTTTTCTCTTGAACTGCAGCACAACTAATTGGTTCCTCGCGCTGCCTGCATTTAAAAAAAATACATTTAATTATGTGTTAATAATTAAAGAGCTGCATTAATTTGTGTCATCTGCCTGGAGTTCAGGTTTCAAGTAAATCTGTCACAAACAAGGGCAATCAAAAAGCAATATATGATATTTAAGAATAACATTCACATTTGTGGGGTGAACCCTAAGCTTTACAGGAAAACTCTAGGCTTGCATATAATTTCGGCTGTCTTTGCCTCTGGACTAATTATTGGCCATGCAGTGTTCACCAATGGTAACCTGTGATTATTTTTCTCATCATACGCTTAATTTGTATTGCCCAGGTTTGGAAGAGTTTTATTTGAAACTAAAGGTATCAATGTGCCTCAGATGCTTCCAGCAACTAAAAACACTAACAGGAACAGTACCAGAATTTCAGAATCATAATGTCTGTAGGGGCAGTAAGGACTGCCAAAAGGATAGGCAATCAATTGGCTATGGCCCTTTTACAACCAAAAACAATACAGCGGTGCCTGAACATACCTATAGCAGCTTTATTTGAAACTGCGTTTCACAAATGCTGAACTGCTGTGATTGAGCAAAGCTTTGGTACATCCCAGTAGTGCTGTAGCTTGTCTGCCCCATCCCTCCTAATACTATTGGCCAGTGAGCCCATCATAGTAAAGTAAGGAGCAGGATGGAGTAGGAAAGCTCCAACCCTACCTGACAGTGTTGGAGCTTTGCCAGATGCGAACTGCCCAAGGGCACTGGAAGCTGGTGAAGGTGTATGCACTTTTTTAAAGTTTAAAGTGATACAGGGGTTAAATCTTAATAATGCATTCAGGTACCTTAACTATTAACAAAAATGTAGTTTATTTGTGCATCACTCAGCTGTAGATCCTCAAATCATCTTTGAAGTTGTGATGACACTGTCCTTCCATCTGGAGGGTGGCTACTTTTGTTGCCCATGGTCCTTGTGCGTGTTGTAAAGTAACCACCACTCTAAGTTCACTCCTGTGATGGACTATAATATCAATACAAATTAGTAAACTCAATGTGAGATTGTAGTCTATCATGGGAGGGGGCTTAGAGCAGTGCCTACTTTACAACACACACATGGACCATGGATGACAAAAGTAGCCACCCTCCAGAAGGAAGGACAGTGTCAGCACAAATTTAGAGATGATTTGAGGATCTACAGCTGAGTGATACACAAATGCTTTATTAAGATTTAACTCCTGAGCTTATTGTCACTTTAAGCATGGGTTCAGACATCACAATGAAGTGACAGTCTTTGGCTATTTTAGTATTTGCAATAGACCTTTTTTCTTTATCTTGAGTAAATAAGGGGGATGGTTTACTTCTAGTGCTAAATATATACAGTGTGCAATTTTGTTTTGCTAACATGTGTTGCATGATTACATACAGTATATTTGTTTTAAATTGGGTTTTTAGAATCCTTATGATTTCTAAATTAGGTTTCTGACCCATTCGTCCAACTTAATCTAAAATCCAAACAAATATGCCTGATGGGTAGTGTGGGAAGTCACCCACTAACGTGTTTAAATTATTCATAGCATTTTCCCACAATGAAACATAATCTTTTTTTATTCAAGCATCCCACTCTGTTATTCTGTTAAAGGATGTATTTAGTATTATGGGTGATATGCTCCATACACTAAATAGAAAGAGTTTATGCATTTTTTTCCCCATACATTTCCTTTTTATTAAAAAAAAAAAGGTGTTTTTCTACACGAACAGTATAAACCAAGAAATTGACAGATACAAAGTGGCTTATTTACTAAAGGAGTAAGGTTTCGTTCACACCTAGGCGTATTGCATATGCACGACCGTCGCGCGTTTTTTTACCGCAATTCGCGGTAAAAAGGTCGCGGGACCTCCGCGCGTTTCCGAAGGCTACTTGGCTGTATCCCAATGGAAACGTGCAACAAAACAGCCCAAAGTAGTACCTGTACATTTTCAGGCGTGGGACGTTTTGTAGCGCATTAGGGACGGGCAGAAATACGCAAAGGTGGGAACAAGACCATTGAATACAATGAGATTTATATTTTTTAGCGTTTTGTAGAGCGTTCATCGAGCGTAGAACGCGCTACAAAACGTTCAGGTGTGAACGAGGGCTAAAGCATACTCCGTTTGCACAGTGAACTTTCACTTATTGTGATTATGATAAAAAAATTAACTGTGCGAAGAATACCCAATCACGTGCAAAGAAAATGCTTGCACATGATTGGATGGTAGAAGGCAGATCATTCATTAACCACTTTGCTCCCAGAGTATTTTTTTAATTTTGAACCCACATGTTAAAATCTGTATTCTTTTTTTTTTGCTTGTATTAAACCCCCCCAAACAGTTATATATTTTCTGAAAGCAATGGCCGTGTAGTATAAAATTGTAGCAGTTGCAACTTTTTATAGTGCGCAATTCTTGCACAATTTTTAATCAAATTTATATTTTTAGTAAAAAATACGCCAAAATGAACTTTCGTGCACACAAACACAATATAATCCCCTTTTTTTAAATAAAGTATAAAAGATGGAGTTGCTGTGAGAATATAGAAACCAAACATGTCAAACCTTAAAATTGCATGCGTCGGTGAAATGCTGCCTATAGGCAACAATTTAAAAGTTTTTACAGGTAATTTGTTTAGAGTTAACAATGAATGATGGTCCTAGAATTATTGGTCTCACTCTGACGTTCACAAAAGTACATAACATGTGTGGTGCATTGGCTGTTTCTATACATGTGTGCGCCCTACACAATTGTACACGTTTGTGTACAGGTGACGAAATTGCTTTAAAAAAAATTATTATTTTTATTTACTTTATTATTATTTAACACTTCTTTGCTTTTCTTTTCTTCATCTAAGTTTATTGCTATCACATAGGGGACTGATACGTCCCCTATGTAATAGTATATAGGCAGGTGACAGGTTCTCTTTATGGAGACATAGGTCCTTAATTTCTCCCCTGCCCTCAACTGCAGCCAATTAAGCAGAGAATTGCACAGCAAGAGTTTAGGGTTTCCTGCTTCTGTGATCACAGAGCTCCTGCTCACCATTTGTTGTGGCTCTGGGCTCCCCGAAGGAGCATGGAAGCCCGAGAACCAGGGTGGGGGGTGCAGCAGTGGGAAGGGGGGCACATACCTGTAAATGTGATCGGTCGGCTCTATAGCCATTCGGATCACTTCCACTCAATAGCTGGGAACTGGCTCAAAAAAATAATACATACTAATGGGGTAAAGCATGTTCATTTTACTTAGTGAATGAAGTGAAGCTCTGCCGACTTCTACCTTTCAATCAGGTACATGAAAAATCCTGTTTTTTTTGTTTTTTTTTTGTTCCTTGACATGTGCCAAGTGAATTTTAACCACATTCGATAAGCTAAATGAAAATTAATTTGCAAAGTGAACATTTTCTTGTAATGTGAACATGCTCTATTTCTTTTATAAGCCACAAATAATAGAAATGTACACAGGGGAAAAACCAAATGGGTGGAAAATTGTTGGTTGAACAGCCACAGCATCCTATCAGATGCAGTCACTGTTAGTGTACTCAGGCAGCCACAGTTGCTGTCTGATAGAGGCAGTGGAGATTCCTCTATCTACACTGTCAGCATGGAGGGGTGATTCAATGGGTTTCTTTTGTTTATCTCCTGGGGCAGAAAGTGCAATAATGACAGACAATGAACTTACTAACAGACACCAGGAGTTACTAGAACATTTTGGAAAAAATTGCAGAAAAAGTCATGATTAATATACTGTCTGAAAGGTAGGGGTATGGGTCGTACATTTGGGTTGATTTACTAAGGCTGGGTTCACACCTGGGCGTACGGAATATGTCCGTTTGCCGCATGTTTCGTACCGCGCGTTTTAACCGTGATTTGCGGTTAAAAAAAACACGCGACAAACGCGCGTTTACGAGGACTATCCGGCTGTATCCTAATGGATACGCACGGAAAATACGCCCCAAAGAAGCTCCTGTTCCTAGGCGCTGAAATACGCCCAGGTGGGAACCATGCCCATAGGCAATTATTGTTATTCACATGCTGAGCGTTTTACAGGGCGTCTCTACGTGCTGTAAAACGCCCAGGTGTGAACCAGGCCTTATGGAGTTAATAACCTTTACATAATGAATTGTGTGAAAATTCACTTTAATTATCCATGTGAAAAGCAAATTCCTGTTTTCTGATTTCATCTGCACATGATTAAACCCCGCAAAGGTTTTTAAGCAACATAATAAAACGACTACTGCTGAGTTTCCACCTTCCTTTTAGCTGTACCTCTCTTTGATGTTATTCTTATGTTATTAAAGTGACACTAAACTTGTGTTAAATCTTAAAAATGCATTCAAATAAGTTAACTATTAACACAAATACCTTATTTGTGTATCATACAGCTGTAGATCCTTAAGGCCTTGTTCACACCAAGCGCGTTCCAGGAGCAGAGCAGAGCAGTTACAGACCGGAGCAAAACTGCGTCCAATGTATTCCAATGGTATTTTTTAGCTCCAGTTCACATTGCAGCGTTCCGTTCCAGAGCAGGTCCAGAGCAGGTCAAAAAACTGCAGCAGGCCCTATTTTATCTGCACTGGAAGGCATGCAAACGCATCAAAAACGCATGCAAACACCCTGGAACGCACTTAAAACGCCCTTTTAAACTAAAAACAATATGTATTTTTACCAAAAATGTCCCGGAACGCATAAAAAATGCGGCAGAAAACACGGCAAAAATGCGGCACAACCCACTGCACTGCATGTGCAGAAACTCATGCAGATCTGCTCTGCATTTGGTGTGAACAAGGCCTAATTCATCTCTAAATTGGTGCTGACACTGTTCTTCCTTCTGGAGGGTGGCTACATTTGTTCCCTATGGCCCTTGTATGTGTTGTAAAGTAGCCACCACTCCAAGCTTGCTCCCGTGATGGACTACCATCTCAGATTTAGTTTGCTAATTTGTATTGGGATTGTAGTTTACCCCGGGAGCGTGCTTGGGGCCATGGCTACTTAACGACACACACACACACACAGACCATGGGGAACAAAAGTAGTCACCCTCAAAAAGGAAGAACAGTGTCAACACAAATTCAGAGATGATTTGAGAATCTACAGAAGAGTCGAGAAAAAATAAGGTACGTTTTTAAAAGTTAAGGTACCTGAATGCATTTTTAAGATTTTACTCCTGAGTATAATGCCACTTTAAGTTTCAATTATTTCTAAGGAATTAACATAACCCAAGTAAAAAAAAACAGCCTGTTGGAGATTACAACCTAGCAGCTGCTAGGAAAACTATTTTAAAAGTTGGGGGCTGATAAAACACCTAATCCTGTTAAGTTATTCATCTTTTACTGTTTCAGAAAAAAAGGAACTTGTTGAAGAAACTTTCCTTCTTAGGTAGGGGAATTTCACTGTATTAATTGATTTTCTGTGCTGTATTTGTTTTTGTATGGACTACTGTATGTTCAAAGGCAAAAATATAAAAAGCGAGCAACTAAAATTACATCTTTCCTGCTTAGTTTGATTAATCCATGCACAGCAACATCTACCTGAAAAGTTCAGAAATGTGCACATCATTTTATTTTATGCAGACTAATAGGGAGTCCAACAGGAAACAATATACTTTTGCTTAAGTGTTATATTACAATGTTTCATTACTCCATGGCAGTTCTGCAAATAGGCAATTTCTAGCAAATGTGTAGTTATGCTTTAAACTTCTAAGCTTCCTGTAGCTAGAACCAGGGGTAGTATTCTTGCGTGCGTTAGTAATTTTCAAACCTCCAGGTGACACATACATGATTAGATTCTCTCAAATATTTCCAAATGAGACTTATCTATAGTGATCAAAACACAACTTCAATTGATATCCACAGCTGGAAATAGAATTTGAGGTAGCATTTTACAGTAGTCAAATCCCCAGGCAAGAAAGTATTTTATTACAAGAAAACAGTTTGCTATAGTTCAGATAATATCTGAAAGTATCTATCTATGAATAGTCAGCAGACTATGCCAGGCATACCATGATGACCAATTTTTAAATAGTGGCAAGCTCTTTTATATATTTCTGGCCATTCTGGGTAAACCAGCATTGGAGGTGTAGCTGCGCTTCCCTCTTCTATCTGCATTGACATAAACACAAACACTTGGGCAATCAACCTGAGCATGTTTATGGAAAGATATTTAAAATTTAAATGTAAAAATTATATATTGTAAAGTGACAGGAAACCCAGGAGTTAAATCATTAAAATGCATTCAAGTACCTAACCTATTAACAAAAATGTAGCTTATTTGTGCATCTCAAATACACAGTATAGATCTCAATACACTGTAGATTCCCAAATCATCTCTGAATTGGTGTTGACACTGTTCTTCCTTGTGGAGGGTAGCTACTTTTGTTCCCCATGGTCTCTGTGTATGTTGTAAAGTAGCCACCGCTCCAAGCTCACTCCCATGATAGATTATACCTCCAATACAAATTATCTAGCTAAATGTGAGGTTGTAGTCCATCATGGGAGTGAGCTTGGAGTGGTGGCTACTGGGATTGAGAGTGATACACAAATAAGCTAAATGTTTTTTAATAGTTAAGGTACTTGAATTCATTTTTTAAGGTTTATCTCCTGGGTCTAGTGTAATTTTAAATACAGAAAAGAAAACAGAATTATCTTGGGGCGCTAGTGAGCAGCCAGCCAAGATGGCCGCAATCTAAACTGGCTCCGCCACACCCGGACGTGTGACTACTATCATATCGCTTTGCTCGATACCACTCGACCCCAGCTGAACAGGGGATTGCTCCCGATCATGCAGAGATCTACGAAGGGGAAGTCCGGCAGCTCTAAATGGTCACAGACACGGTTCCCGGAGATCAAAACCCCGCCGCGCTCTGCAGGCAAGATAACGCCGTCGCCACCCGAGCCAGAACAACAGCCGGCATCACAGGAACTTGTGACAGACCTGGATGGTTGCTTGAACGCCAGCTCGGCCTTCCCGCTGCCCAGCACACAACCGGAGGTAACATGCAGGGATATGGCACTCCTAGAAATGTTTAAGTCACTACTACAACGGGAGCTGCAGACGGCTAAAGACAAATTAGCTGCCCAGCTTTCCAACTCACACGAGCAGGATCTGGACTCTGTGAAATCAGATCTAAACGCCTCCATGCTGAAATTGGAAGATCTAGAGAATAGGAATAGGAGAGGGAACATTCGGTTGCGGGGTATACCCGAGCATGTAGAGGACCTGAATAACAATGTCACTGCCTTGCTCCAGGAGCTGATGCCGGGCTGCCCTGTGGACAGGCTGGAACTCGATCTGGTCCACTGGGTGCTGGGCCCAAAACGTGCCGACGGCCCCCCTAGAGACATTATCCTCAAGCCTACATTTTATAAAACCAAGGAGGCCATTATGAAAGCGACCTGGGAACGCCGAGACCTGACCTTCCAAAATTCTGCTTATCAGATATTTTCCGATCTGGCACCGCTGACCATCCAAAAACGGAAGGCCTTGAAACCCTTTCTGCAGGTCCTGCAGCAGAAGGCCATAAAGTATCGATGGGGCTTCCCGCTGAAAGTTTCCTTCACTTACCGTGGCCAGACGCAGGCTTTCTCCACTCCAGAGGAGGCCTCATCCCTCCTGGAATCATTGCACCTGATGCCGCCACCGACTCCGGGTCTGCAGAAAACACCAACGTCCCAACCATCCCAGGATCGCCGCCTGTCTCCTCTGTGGAACCGAGGGCCTCCGACACACTGCAGACTGGCTGACAGATTCTGTGACCGCCGCAATATCCAAGATGATTCCGCCGGCTGAAGTGGCCCTTGCCTTTTACTGTTCCTCTCACTTTCCTTACAGGGACACGATCTTGAACTGGTTCGTTGTCCCGGGGCGACGCTCAAGATTCGTGTGAGACGCTGTTTCGTTGGGACACCTGTTCGTTGACAGGTCTTGACTGCGGGTTTGGTTTGGCGGTGGTACCAGATCCAGATGGTATTCTTGGGCCCTAATATGTTTCAGATGATATATGCCTGCCCCTAAACATGAGCTTCTCAGGCGCGCCGCGGTGTCCCTGAGGCATCCGCCGTCCGCGTGACATGGCTGGCGCACCAAGTTCCGTCCCCACTGTAGCCTAGATCACATAATGGCCGGAGGTAGAGTTGGGGAGATCTACACTAGCATATAGGCCTTATTGTCTTAGAAAATATATAACATACCTCTTCCCAGGTGCCACGTTACCCGAATGCCCCCTGCCTTACCTGTTTCCAAATACTACTCGCTCTAGCCCGTACCTACAGATGCTGCTGGCTGCAGGTCAGGTATCAAACCTTCGCCACTTGTGCGTGGCATCAGTATCGCATACTAACTTTGTGTGCCTCCCGCTGCCCTACCTCAACATCTGTGAGGGGGCTGGGGGTAAACATATTTGGTCATGGCATCTCCATGGAGTTACTACTGGCCCATTGGCCGAGCCACTTATATACCCATTCGCGCCTGGGAAGGGGACCTCTTAAGCAGGGCACCGCTTGCTGCTTATTTAATCGCTGGGGCATAATAATGTTTTCTTATGCTTTCCTTCCACGCTGCAAGTAATGCCTACGAGCATTGCTGCAATTGGCCTTAATGGCTGTACGACCTTAGAGGTCAGTTTGCTAGTTCTTTTATGTTTTTTGTTTGTACCTTGCCTTCCCCCCTTCATGTCTCCCAACGTCCCCCCTACCGCCCTCCATTGCACCAGGGTCTCAGGTCAAATTACTACTCCATCGGTCTACTCTCAGGGAAAATCTCCTCTACTTGCTAGTGCAATTTACCAACCACCATGATGTGTTCCTCTCTTAGCATTATATCCCACAACGTCCAGGGCTTGAACTCGCCTCGGAAGCGCAGAGCTGCTTGCAATTACTACGCCTCGCAGAGGATTGATGTGGTTTGCTTACAGGAGACCAGACTTTCCACGGCCTTTAGCTCCCACTATCTACACAAAAATTACCCACAGGTATTCCGGGCTTCCTTCCATGAGAAGAAAAGGGGGGTATTAATAGTCTTTCATAAGAATACCTCATTTGTGAGCTCTCTTGAGGTGGCTGATCCTACGGGCAGATATCTGTTGTTGCGAGGCACGGTCTTTGATACAGAAATCACTGTGGTAACTTATTATGCCCCTAAAACCAGGCAACCCAACTTTTTCTCACATTTGCTGGGAGTGATAGTCATAAACGGGGTACTCTGTTGGTAATGGGGGACTCGAATATGGTCCTGAACGCCACCTTAGATAAATCAATGTCGAGACCCGGGTCGACCCTACCATCACCCGTGGATCCTAACATTAACCGCCTAAACACTCTCCTATTTGACCATGGCCTCATAGATGCATGGAGGGACAAAAACCCAAATCTCCGAGATTACACACATTACTCCTGCCCTCACGACAGCTTCTCCAGGATTGACCACATTTTTGTGACCCAAAGCTTCCTCCCCTCCATTGAAAAATCACGCATTTTATCAGATGGGATGGGATATCATCCAATTGGCCACTCGCAGGAAGAGGGAACGGCAGAGGAAAATATCTGATCTCTCCTCACAGCTAGAACAACTAGAAGCAGCCTGGAAGTCTCGTCCTTCTAAAACACTGCGAGTAGCAACGACTAAAGTGGAATTAAACCTCCTTCTCAATGACAGAGCAGAAAAACAGTTGTGTTGGAGTAAACGCAACTTCTACGCTAGGGCTAACAAGCCTGGCTCGATGTTGGCGAAATTACTGAACTCTAAGCCTAAGGATAATCACTCTATACGCCTTCGGCTTCCTAATGGAGTCACCTCTGCGAACCCCACTGCCATTGTTGAACACTTCTCCAAAATATTGACCAAACTGTATGATAAACCACCCGCATTCCAACCAGGCAGGGCGGACAAATTGCTGGAGGGCGTCAACATTCTGATGCTCACGGATCCCATGTTGGAACTGGTGGGGACGGACAGGAAGTCCTTGTGGCCATCAAATCATTGCACACTAACAAAACCCCGGGCCCAGACGGTTATTCAGCCCTATATTACAAAAAATTTGCAGATTTTCTTGCCCCACACTTAACCTCATTTTTCAACTCCCTTAAATCCAATCCTAGTATCCCTAACTCCTCACTCTTGGCACGGATTGTGATGCTGCCCAAACCTGGCAAAGACGCCCTAGATCCACATAATTATAGGCCCATTTCATTACTTAATGTAGATATGAATCTCCTTTCTAAAATATTAGCCACCAGAATAAACCGCTTCCTAGACACTCTAAAACACAAAGACCAGGTAGGCTTTATCCCCTCCAGACAAGCTCCAGACAATACTCACAAGATAATACAAATAATGCATCATGTCAGGGCCAACAAGATTCCCGGAATGCTTTTGTCATTGGAGATTCGAAAGCCTTCGACTCTATTTCTTGGGACTACCTCTATTATATCCTGGCAAAGTGGGATTTCCCTAGCACCTTCATATCATGGATGCGGGCACTATACAGCTCACCGTCAGCCACTGTTAGGTACCTACAGTACACTTCACCTACATTTCCGATCCTGGGAGGTATGAGACAGGGCTGTCCTCTCTCCCCTATCTTATTCGTCCTGGCCATAGAGCCCCTGGCGCATCTTATCCGCCTTAATTCTAATATACACGGGGTACCAGTGGATGCCACTGAATATAAAGTTAATCTCTTTGCAGATGACCTGTTATTAACACTAACTCAACCCCACATTTCACTGCCTAACTTATTCTCCGTTCTACGTTCTTTTGCAAGCATATCTAACCTGACCATTAATGAGACTCACCTCTATTCTGCCAACTTAAAGACCTCATGTCTTCTTGGTCACGACATGGATTGTCATGGTTGGGCAGACTAAATGCCATCAAGATGACGATCCTTCCCAAGCTTTTGTACCTCTTTTGTACCCTTCCAATCTCGATCCCAGGTATAGCTCTTCGGGCATCCCAAAGTGACATCACGACCTTTGTCTGGAGTTCCAAAAAACCTTGTATATCCAAATTTACCATGTGTGCACATAGGAAACAGGGCGGACTAGGCCTTCCCAACATAACGAGATACTACCAGGCGGCCCAGATAGCCCCCATGACCAACTTGTTCCAAGCCTCTCAAGCCCCCCTCTGGACCACTATTGAAAGCTTCTACTGTAATAAAATATCCATCCAAGCTCTACCATGGCTCCCGAGCCAATTACGCCCCAAATCCATGAGCCCTCTCATGAGACACACCCTCACAGTCTGGGACTCGGTCAAATATTCTAGCAAACTGATCTTGCCCCACCTCCCCCTGCTTCCCATTCTGGGCAACCCATTGTTTGCACCTGGTCTGGAGGCGGCGGGATCCTTCGGATGGTGGTCATCCCACAAATTTCACTATTTACATAATTTTCTGCGAGGTGGAGAGCTAAGTACCTGGTCTGACCATAGAACCCGATTGCAAATTCCTCACAGGGAACATTTCTGATACCTACAAATTAGACATTGGGCCTCCTCTCTGATTGCTAATAAATCTACTCTCCCAGCGCTAACAACCTTTGAACACATATGTTACCACTCACCTATGCAACCTAAATTGATCTCTATACTGTATTCGCACCGCAACTCAGTGTCTTCCCCAACGGATGATGCCTATACATGTAGATGGGAGCTCGATCTTCGTACATCTAAGCCCGCTCATGAATGGCAACAGGTATGGAAACTGACGGCATCCTGTACGATTAATATCACTTCCCTGGAGACCGCTTACAAATTTATGATGAGATGGTATATGGTCCCCTCCCGGTTGTCTCATTTAAACCCCTCATTTTCAGCTTTGTGCTTCAGAGGTTGCGCGGCCAAAGGGGACGTTCTCCACACATGGTGGACCTGCCCTATGCTAACGAGACTTTGGCCCAAGACCTTTCTTCTCCTACGATCTCTTTTCCATAAACCTATAACAAGGGACACAGGGTTTGCACTCTTAAGCTTCAAGCCACCGGCGCTCACAAACTCCCAATATAAATTGGCAGTTTTTATTCTTCTAGCGGTGAAACAAGCAATAGCCCAAGCCTGGCGAAAGCAATTTGTTTCTTTTGCGGACGTGCGACGTAGCGTTTTTCATAAATGAGAAACTCTCTAGTATCCTTTTGGATACCCAAAATAATTTACAGAAGGTCTGGAACCCTTGGATTGCTCATGCACACCCTGAGCTTCCCTTGGAGAGTCTCACGTACTTCTAGGAATATCGGAGTCCCTGGTGCAATTCCCCCCCCCCTCCCTTCCTTTTGTGACCCTAATGTCCTCTTTTCCCCCCTCTTCTTAATAACTATTGTTATATTAAAGTTTAGCTATGCTTTTGGCCTTTTGGGACACGGGGACGGTAGCCCGGATGGGTCCCCTCGTGGTCCAGGGTTCGACTTTAGAGTAACAGCTCCTTGAGATAGCTTATCTACCTGCTATAGATAACCGCCTTGCTTCCCTGCGAGGAGATGCTTTGTGTATCAAATAACGAGTTCTACATACAATGTCTTGATTCTGCTTCTTGACTGTATATTACTTGTGATAGCTTGACCTGAATTGATGTTATCTCAGCTACGCTATGTAAAAACAATAAAATACTTTGGAATTGAAAACAGAATTATCTTTAATAAGGATGCATGCCTTATTTGCCTTGGAGCTTTAGAAATCAATGACATATTAAATATTTGGGTGATCAATGAGAATGGAAAATAGGCATGCAGTAAATTAAAACTAATAACGCTTACTGAAATAATTTAAAGCTTCAATATGTTCAGTAATAGTTAGAGATCAGCATAGAATTTCTAAAAGTGCGTACTGGAGAAAAATGAAATCCATACATTTATTCAAAAACGACAGCATAAAATGGCCTTCAGTTTCAAGTGGAATGAAAATGATTCTCCATAATCATATAGCTGGTACATTATATGTATGATCAATGTATACTATCAAATGAATACTACAAAAGGACGTAAGCTATTGACCTTTTTTCTTCAAAATTTAACAGCACAAGGACACTAACTACATTTCCACAACCACACTGACCTTGAAAGCCAACATGGTCAAAATGAATGATAAAGAAGGATTGGGTCTTGTCAGTAATACATTACCTGGAAAAACAATATGATTTGTCATATATAAATGTATTGGATTATCAATATCTTTAAAAGTCAGTTACACATTTGGATGACTGAATCTTAAGGGTGAAGCTAGGGCATTGCTTACAGGATTGTTATCTCTAAAATTCAACTGAAACACAATGATTGCATGTGACATAAATGTCATATTACTATGTCTAAGTTAAAATATTTCTATTTTAAGCAAAACTACATTTACAATATATAAAACATAAATATTGATTTGTTGATGATCTATATACTTAGTATTTAAATATAAAAAACCTTATGTTCTACCTAAGGTATATATAATCTTCTGTAATAAAAGTCAGAGCATTAGTAAGGTGTAATTCATAGAACTTTTTCCAGTTAGAATGATAACAACATTAACAACAATAGCTGCTAAACATTGATATAGAGATAACAATAGTTGCTGTAGGCAGTGGCGTAACCAGAGTTATGGGCGCCCGGGGCAGAAATCCCCCCCCCCATATTATATAAACATCCACTGGAACTGTACCCCCCACATATATATCAGCTAAGGAACTACAAGTCCAAGCATGCCATCATTGTCCCTGTACCCCCCCCCACACTCACACATATCACCCAGGGAACGGCAATATCTGGTTGTTGTACAGGGGCAATGAGGGCATGCTGGGACTTGTAGTTCCCTAGCTGATATGTTATGAAGCTGTATTCCACCTGAAAGTACAACAATGCCATTATAGAAGAATAGAACATAAAATAAAACTTTTTTTTTCTAATACTCACCTGATTCCTGGATCCACCAACAAGCGCGGCCTCCCATCTCCCACGCTGTTAGAAGCTTCATACAGCATGTGCTGATTACTACTTAAACCGGCGCGCGTAGTGTGCAGCTTCTGAGAAGATACGCTATTAGCATAGCGGGGAAGGCGGCTGCACATTTTGCATCGCTCCCGCTACGCTAATAGCGTATCTTCTCAGAAGCTGCACACTGCGCGCGCCGGTTTAAGTAGTAACCAGCACACGCTGTATGCAACTTCTAACAGCGTGGGAGACGGGAGGCCGTGCTTGTTGGATCCAGCAATCAGGTGAGTAGTATTAAAAAAAAAAGTTGGCTGGATCAGGCAGAAGCGCCCTCTGATCAGGCACTGTAGAGGGCCGCCCGCAGTGGCCTTGGAGGAGCAAGCGGCCGCCCGAATGACAGAGCCGGGTGCATGTGGCAGAGAGAGGGAGCCACTGCATCTGCGGCCAGGAGCTTCGTTTAGCGGGGGTCGGTGATGGCGCCCTCCCTCAGTCCTGCGCCCGGGGCTAGCGCCCCCTTGCCCCCCGGTTTTTACGCCACTGGCTGTAGGTTACTATTAACATTTTTGTTATTTAATAAATCCAAAAGATTAAAGCTGAACATCGGGTGGAAAAACTTTCATTTAAAAAAATATATTACTCAATAGCCACAAAGGACATAAATCCATATTGTGTGCACCAAATGCCCAGCTTCTTACAGCTGAACTCCAACACCAATTAAAGCAATCCTGTGGCTATACTTAAGTTACCCAGGCAAGTTATCAAGGAAGAGTAAGTATACACCTCTCCCTGTTGCTCTGAGATTTCTCCAGCTAACCTCCATGTCACTGCTGTCTCCTGTGGTGATGTGAAAGTCACAGAAAGAACCAGTTAGAGCCGTAGGGGACAAAGTAGACAGACTTTTACAAAAGTGTTGATTTCCCAGGGGACTTTAAAGGATGATTTCTCATAAACGTAACATTCAGCGGCACAGATGGCAGGAGAGGTAAGTCTTTAGAGTCTTCATTTACAGAGACAGTTTACCTGAGTAACTTAAAATAACAGATTTGCTTTAATGTAAAAAAAATTAGATGTAACTAGTGTAAAACTGAATTCAGCTTTATTTCAGCCTCTTCTAGATCCTCTATACAGCAGCACTCAGACAGGGTAATAAAAGGGCAGCACAATAAGGTGTCCTGCAAGCACATGTCCATTCATGGCTTGGGTGAGAGAGGTGACCAATCTGTGGTGCTTTGCTGTCTGACAGGGCTGTGAAAAGGACAATACACATTCTTTGGCAGATAAAACGGCTCACATATACTGTATGTATTTTAATTATGTATTTGGCTGTTTGATTTTAGTTGTCTGTTGCTGAGTTCAGCTTTAAAATCTGTTCTACCAACAGTTTACCCCATTTGCTCTTCCAGTGTAATTCGCTGGGTTCAGATTTACTAACTCACTTTTTTCTACAATTGATCTATGGGAAAAGCACACAGAATACTTACAAATAGGATGTAGAATAGCAACAGACCTCCAACTTTGTGTGGCCTTCAGATTGGCACAACAGTGCGTAGAGAGCTTCATGTAATGGGTTTCCATGGCCGAGCAGCTGCACCCATGTCTTACATCACCAAGTGCAATGTAAAGCGTCGGATAAAGTGGTGTAAAGCGCACCACCACTGGACTCTAGAGAAGTGGAGACGTGTTCTCTGGAGTGTCGAATCACGCTTCTCTCTCTGGCAATCCGATGGACGTGTCTGGGTTTGGCGGTTGACAGGAGAACGGTGCCAAGTGTAAAGTTTGGTGGATGTGGGATTATGGTGTGGGGTTCTTTTCCAGGGGTTGGGGTTGGCCCCTTAGTTCCAGTGAAGGGAACACTTAAGGCATCAGCATGCCAAGACATTTTGGACAATTTCATGCTCACAACTTTGTGGGAACAGTTTGGGGATGGCCCCTTCCTGTTCCAACTTGACTGCGCACCAGTGCACAAAGCAAGGTCCATAAAGACATGGATGAGCGAGTTTGGGGTGGAGGAACTTGACTGGCCTGCACAGAGTCCTGACCTCAACCAGATAGAACACCTTTGGGATGAATTAGAGCGGAGACTGCTAGCCAGGCTAGCGGGTTCACACCTGGGCATTTTGTAGCGCGTTCCTACGCTCTGCAAAACGCTCAAACACCGAAATCCCATTATTTCCTATGGGTATGGTTCACACCTGGGCGTATTACAGGCCGTATGAATGCTCTACAAAACGTCCTACGCCCAAAAAAGTACAGGAGCTTCTTTGGGGCGTTTTTGTTGCGCATTTCCATTGGGATACAGCCAAGTAGCCCTCGGAAACACGAGTTTGTCGCATGGTTTTTACCACGAATCGCGCGACACAAAACGTGCGACAAACGCACATATTCGATACGCCTAGGTGTGAACCCAGCCTAACACTCACATGCATTGTCAGTCAAATCCCAGTTTCACACAAAGCAATTTTGACATTTGCATTTAGATTAAAATCAAAGGCCTTTGCTGCATACATTTGCAGATATATGTGAAGCCACACCACCATGTCAAAGAGCCTTTATAATGTGTGGGTCTACTCTCAGCTCTGTTATGAGCAGAATACCAGTTCTGTTTATAAGGTTATTCTCCAGCTGAACATGGAATTCAAACCCATCATAAGGAAGTAGCACTTCTCCTTGTGTTCACACTAACATCCTAAAATGTTAGCATGGGAGTAAACTCTGCTAAAGGATTTTGCTTAGTTTATATTTGCTTAAGATGGCTTGGTTACAAAACACATTTGTCTGAGATATAAAATCTTATTTATGAATCTCCTTACAACAAAATATTTTCCCATTAACCTCCATGCCAGTCTGTCCATGAAAGAACGTTTTATCATTTTCAGAGGAAAAACCTTTTTTCTATAATACAGTTCCCTCATCTGACAATGCAGTTCCCAGGGACCTCAACGTTAAGATAAAATAGTGAGTACAAAACTCCCATCTGTCGCTGTCATCAGCTATGCCCTGAGGACTTGTACGTACAATCACCACTACTGCAGTGCTTTGCATTACTCCTACTTCACATCAAGCATACAGAGCTGCACTTATCAAATGTTACTGCCGTATAAAGAGACTGCTCCAACTCCTATATATGTGGAAACTTCAATGCATAATGAAAACAAACAACGCTACAAGTACCCTTCAGCTTTCTTCAATGGGATCCATTAATTAACAAGTATGTATATACATTTTATTTGCTACATTTTTTCGGTTCACTTAAGAACTCCGGGCAAATCTAATCTAAGCCCTTGCAGTGGGGCTACCCCCTCACTGCAAGGGTTAAGTGCATGTTTTGTCTAGGGAGTTAAAAGAACTAAAAGTTATACTCACCCGAAACACGATCATGGCTGGTCCTTTCTGCCTCGCTCCCCCTCCGCTCCAGCACTCTTAGGTCCTGTGAGTCATCACGTTCTATACAGTGTAACAGACTTGAGAACGCTGAGAGACATACCATTGCTGGAGCAGAGGAGGAGACAGGCAGGAGGGAGCAGTGTAAGAGCCAGCCGGGATCGCAGTGCGGGCCAGTATAACTATGTTATTTTAGATCCAGAGACAAAACGAGCACCCAACCCTTGCAGTGCAGGGGTAGCCCCACTGCAAGGGTTAAGATTTGATTTGCCTGGATTTCTGCTTTAAAGAAGAACTCCAGGATTTGTTTTTATTAACCCTTGCAGTAGGGCTAAGCCTGCACTGCAAGGGTTGAGTGCTCGTTTTGTGTCTACGTTAAAATAAAAAAAAGAGTTATACTCACTTGAAGCTCGAAGCTGGCTTCTTCTTAGACCGGACCTTCTTGTGTCTTTCCCCTTCCTCTGCAGTGGTCTAAGGTCCCGTAAATCATCACATCTATACACTGTGAGGGGAATTCATCAATACCGGAGCAGTCAAAATTTGGAGCAGCTGTGCACTGCAACCAATCAGCTTCTCTTTCATTTTCAAATCTTAACTGAACAAACTGAAGAGAGAAGCTAATTGATTGTCATGGGCAACTGCTCCAGATTCTGTCTGCTCCAGTTTTGATAAATTCCCCTCTATGTCTAGATGTGAGAATGCTGAGGAACATTCCAATGTGCTGCGGAGGAGGAGACAAGCTGCATGGACAGCTGGCCGGCGTGGAGCTTCAGGTGAGTACGTCTTTGTTATTTTCGTTCCTGAAAAAAATGAGCACTTAACCAAGGGCTGGACAAATCCCAGTTGTCAGGTCACCATCGCTGCAGCCCGCACCCTGTGGGGAGGAGAGACTGCTGTCAGCTTCTGTGCCCACCACTGCCCCTCATGCCCCACTCTTCCCCCCATGCCCCCTCTTCCGCTCGATGGGAGACTTGTTGCCAGCGGAAGAAAGCCATTGACAAGTCTGCCATCCAGCGGCTGGGAGCAATAGCCAGCATGCTATTGGCTATTTAAATTGCAATAGCAGGCTGTCAATAGCACACACCTATTGCATGCTGTCATTCAGCAGAGGAGGACCTGAAAAAGAACTTTCCCTAATATTCTTTAATATTAATTGGGCCCTGGGCAAGATTTTGCTGTATATATATTTATATAGTTCAATGCAATAGTGCAATGGACTGAGGACTCTGCAACACAATAGATTCAGGACTCTGCAACGCAAGGGACTCGGTACTCTGCAACGCAAGTGACTTGGCACTCTGCTAAACGAGGGACGCGGGACTCTGCAACGCAAGGGACTAGAACTCTGCAACACAAGGGACTCAGGACTCTGCAACGCAACAGACTCAGGACTCTGCAATGCAACAGACTCAGGACTATGCATTGCAACAGACTCAAGACTATGCAACGCAACAGACTCTGGACTCTGCAACGCAATTGACTTTGGACTCTGCAATGCAATTGACTCAGGACTCTGCAATGCAATTGACTCAGGATTCTGCAATGCAATAAACTCAGGACTCTGCAACAAAATTGACTCAGGACTCTGCAATGCAATAAACTCAGGACTCTGCAACACAATTGACTCAGGACTCTGCAACGCAATTGGCTCAGGACTCTGCAACACAATTGACTCAGGACTCTGCAACGCAATTGACTCAGGACTCTGCAACACAATTGACTCAGAACTGTGCAACACAATAAATTCATTCCCCTCTGAGCTGAGGCTGAGCTCTCCTTCCCATCCCCAGCATCATCCTCCTCTGCTGGCTCCCTTTTCTGGAACTGTCTACAATAGGCAGAGATGAGGTCAGCTCCGGACGCTCTCAGCACTCACCGATTGGTGGCGGTTCCTTCCTTGTCTGTCTGCTCTGCTCCTCCTCCCTACTGGCTCTGGCTTGTTGCCCTACAGATCCAGCCGCCACCACCTGTCAATCACTACCCCCCCGGGCACCCTTAAATGGCTACCTATGCAAGTGCCGATATTCTGTGAAAAATGGCCAGCAGTACCCTGGCCCAGTCTGCCCCGTCGCCAGCGGAGCTGCTGCTCTCCTGCCTGCCACTCTTGGGGAAAGGGACAGCTGCAGTGGACCCCTATAAATTATGGGGCCCAGGGCAATTGCCCCTTTTGCCCTGCGGTAAATACGACCCTGCCCACATTAGTAGAACAGTGACTGCATCTGACAAAATTAATACTGATAACAGAAAATCTAGTTCAAATTAAATTATTCTTGTCTACAGTAAAACAATATTCCCTGATGTAACTGACAGAATAAGAATTCAACACCTTTAGGATGTGTAAATGGCCCAGTTATATTCTGCACACTGAGGAAAGGAGTACACCTGTGTAGTGATAATTAGCTCAATATACATTTTAAAATGACTCAGCTCTTCTACTTTCTTCTCTGCTCACTTTCATTTCAAGACAATGCAACAGAACATTGCCCTGAATATCTGCTGAACCATTTCTTTGGAAACAATTCATTTATTCTTGGAAAATTAATTGTTGCTCAACATTCTCTAGACTAAAGAGAATCTTTTATTTTTTTCATATTCATTTTGTGCTTTTATGGAGAATCTATAATGATGTGAGCGTACAAATTTATAAGCAGAGAATCCAGAGACATTTGACTTAGATTTACCAGACGTTGATGGCAACTTGCTACACTATAGTCTATTACAATCATAAAACAGATGCTGGGAAATGCTAGTTTACCTTGCAGTATGTCCCTAGACCCTCTTTAAATCTAATTGCCTAATTGTCACAACACATGGTAATACACAACATTTCATTTAGAATGGCACCCCAACTGTTCCTTGGTTGTATAACAACTGTGATCATTTGTCATACATTATTGCTATTTCTGCATTGAACTTTAAACCTAATAAAATACTTTGAAATTGAAGAATGGCACCTCAACACACAAGCACAGTAGATGTCAATGGGGCAAATGCATTTTGGTGTGCTGTGTTAAAAATGTTGCAGGTCCAGTTTTTGGTCAATTGCCTTGTATTGGTGTGCCTTTTACCATGGTAATGTATGGATGGTGCAAATTTTAATTTTAATTTTTCATATACAGATATGTGGACATAGACTCCTATCTATGTGGAAGTCAGTGCAATCAGCCACTTAGAATGTGTTTAGTAACACTCAATCAACGTTAGATTAAACACTAGCTCTGGAATTCACCAAGGGTGCCACAGACACTCTTTAGAATTGTGTTGCATCTCTGCGCGACAAATGCCGGTGCCTGTTACAAATTCATGTGTCCAGGGCTGTCCTATAATGAGGCAACCTGAGACTTTTGTCTCAGGCGGCACCTCATTCAGTTACATGGGAGGGCAGCAGACACAGTGGCATGTTGGCAGTGCAGAAGTGGTGTACCAATAGCCATAACAGCCCACACGACTGCTTGGGGACCCCATTAGGCTCCAAACACACCAGAATGTTTTGTATATGCGTGTCAAACAGGCAGATGTTCGTGAAATACATAAAAAATGCAAAACAGCATTATTGGTTGGTATGGTGCTATGCAGCTGACAATGTCCTAGCAACACAGGACACTGTACAGCCCATAATGTCAAGGACATTTGCAGCTGACAGCCTCACAGCAACCAATTGTGCTCTGGCAGTATCCAAGCAACCGGTGATGCTGTGAACCGACTGAATTTGTCACACATGCCTATAATAAGTTTGCATCTGTCACAAACCTTTTATGAAGTTGGAGCTGGGTTCTAGATACCGCCATAACACCAAAATTGTGCTGCAAAGCCTTGGATGAACTGCCCCCATGTTCTAGCCAGTTAATACATTTTAAACATGTCTACAGCACTGAAGGAAGTCCAGCATGTGTAGGACAAAAATGACAACCCTTAGGTGCACATATAAACCAGGGGTAGAGATTTTCTCTTACACATACATTGCAATGTATTGTCATGTGTAACAGATTTTCTTTAAGTGAAGCCAAGGCAAGACAAAGCAGTTGATTCACTTTACTTTCACCCTCCCCAGCATCTTTGTTTGCCAGGAAGCTGCCTTATGGAAGCTAAAAGTTGTAGTTTGCACAGGGCTATGGAGTTACAGCACTGGAGTGAGTAGCCCAGCGATGTCACATGGAGTGAATCACATGCTCCTCCAAACTCATAAGTAAATACATTTCCTCACTGCTGTGGCTGATTGGAGTGATGTTGTAGACAAGAAGGGTGAATATGCGCTCATAGCAACTGGGTGGTTAAAGCGAACATGTTGCTTTGTTCTGCATGTGCAACTCAGACTGTATAGATCAGAGACAGGCAACTTCAGTACTCCCGCTGTGGGGAAACTACCTATCATGGCTACCTTTGGGAGTCATGCCTGTGTCTGTCAGAGTCATACAATGCCTCATGAGACTTGTAGTTTCACCAAAACTGGAGTGCAGAGGGTGCCTACCTCTGGTATAGATGATAAAAACTATACCCTCTTTTATAAGGAAAAAAATTCACAGGGAGAAATACTGTTTTAAAAATGTATCTTTGTAAAATAGATATTTTATAACATGAGCTCCTATCAATTGCTACTCAACTATAACAGCAAATGTCAAAACTAATAAGGTTTTTTACCTGTAAAATAACATCTGTAATTCTATGTTGCAAGGATATACATTTATTCATCCATGAACGAGCAAAAATATTCCACCCAATGGCAATTTTCATAGTAACGATGTTGTTTATATGCTCAATCGTCCTTGCAGCCTAGCGTAACTTGACAAAATCACCCAAGCAATGCAAATGTTTTATTTGCCACTGCAGCATAGTGGAATGAATTGAAGGAACATTGAATTTCTGTTCTGAAAGAATATATAATTTTCAACATTGCAAGAATAAGCATTGCAATCCGTAAGGCTTCATTAGTCAAATAACTGTATACACTGTTTCTAGGAATACTGAACCCTGCAGTTTACATGGCGTGGGAGTGTATTTCACTGCCTATTTATTCGTAAATATTTTATGCTTAAATACCATAACTAAAAAAACAACAACTTTGTAATCAAATGGTTCAAAAGCTCTGCTGCAGATTCCGTGCCTGTATACACCCAGGTACAGGTGCTGGCTCCCCAATCAGTCCATCCTCTGCAAAATGTGCAATCATTGTAGAGAAAAGAATAGCCAAGATAAAAGCCAATATACATTTTTTATTGATCCATCTGGTAAAAATGGTAAACTATTAATGTTAAAGAAAATCTAACTTTTAGTATTTGATACTCCACCTTAGGAATTATTTTAAATATTAATACACACTATATCAGATATGATGTGTGTGGTATCATCTGATGAACAGGAATCACCAGCAATCAGTGGAAAATATTCAAACGATAAAGTCCATTTAATCGGACAAATCATCATACATTAAAACCGACGTTTCGGGGCCATGCAGGGACCCTTCATCAGGGCAACAATGTAACATACTGTGGTATCATCTGCACATCAGCTCCATTGCAGTTATTTAAACTATAACTTTTATTCCCTCCTATTTAAAACATGGTATTCCACTCAAATATTTATACCAGTGTTCTTGCTGATATTAGTGTGGGTTATAGGGATGTCTAAAATCAGTTGGAGGGAGTTAGCGAGAGAACTATAATAAATAATTTAGTAGGAATAAGAAATAATAAAAATTAGGAAATGGAAGTTTGAAATAAAGAAACTAGGAAACAAAAGCAAATTGAGAACTAGAGATTGCAACCTGCCTTCAAATGGAGATTGGTGCATGTGAAATAACATTAGAGAAGGAGATTTGTAAACATGTTTTAAATAGGTGGAAAAATGAGAAAATAGGAGGAAAAATATATTTGAAATAGCTCCAATGGGGCTGATGTGCAGATGATATTGAACAACAAATGGCAAAGTCACCTGAACCTACTAATGCAATTCAGTCAACAAACTGCTGAGTGAAATGTGTTAGTATGTCGTAGGTAGAGGTGCACAGAAATGTAATTTTTAAAACCAAAACAAAACCGAAAATAAAAAAAAAGTCAGTCCGAAACTGAAACTTTTTTTTCTAACCTTTTTATTTTTTAAAATATTTAATTTTTATTTATTTTTTATAAACTTTTAATTTTTTAAATTGTATTTATTTTTATTAAATATTTTCATTTGTTTACTTTACTGTTGGGAGGTTTGTGAAAATATCAGGGGTCTTTTAAAATAGAAAAAGAGATTGAGAGTCCTGCAGCCCTTGTTATAAATGAACAGGAATCCTCTATCCTGAGTGTTCCTCTTCATTCATAACTTGTGGAGATAGTATGCTTATCATGTCCAAAATCATGAATGAATAGGAGGTGATGTAGATCACTTCCCATTCATTCATAATTGGGGACACAATAAACATACTATGTCCTCAATTATTTACAAGCAGTCAGCGATCACTGATCACTGAGTGTTGGTACTGCTCTCCATCCTGACTTACTGTCACAGGAGGCTGATAGAGTGGTGTGGGGAGGAGAGCTCGGTCTCCTGTGACAGCTGACTCTTCCCCAGCCCCGCCGGCCCGGCCTCCTGTGACAGCTGACAGCTGTCTACGCCCCAAACCGCTCTCCTGATTTGTCCCAGGAGGCTGAGCAGGGCGGTACGGGAGGAGAGCTCAGCCTCTTGTGACACACCGGCAGCTCACATGGCTCTCCTCCCCCGCACTGCTCGGCCTCCTGTAACAGTTTCTCTCCTCCCTGGTGGACGCTCCGCTGTGTCAGGGGGGACACAGAGCAGCACCCAGTGGGGAGGAGAGAAACCAGGTATTCACCACAATTTCGTCCATTTTCGGACGATATGTTTCGGCACCAGAACTTGTGGTGCATCCGTAGTAATAGGTTCAGGTGACTTGGCCATTTGTACCAGATGGATCAATACATATTTATATTGGCTTTTATTGGAGTATGGCTATCCTTTACTTTACAAAAATTGCAAATAAACTTGTGTTAAATCATCATTTAAGTAACATGGAGAACTGCCCCAGTTATACATATATGAGTCCTAATGTTGATTACAAAGAGGAATATGCAAAGGAAGAACTCTCAAATGATAAGCTCCTAGGCTTACTATTCTACTACAGAGTAGGCATGCACCAATATATCGGCCGCCGAAACATATCGGCCGAAAATGGCACTGTTGGCTAAATGCAGAAAGTGCAATTTTTGTGCCGATACAGCAGAGCATCTTTGCTCCCCGCTGAGTGCTGCTCTGTGTCCCAGCGGGGAGGAGAGAAAGTGTGACAGCCGGCCAAATGCTGCGGGAGGAGAGCACAGTGAGCAGCCGGCGCCTCTCCTCCCACACACCGCTCAGCCTCCTATCACAGTTCGGCAGAGCCGTGTGGGGGCGGAGACAGCCAGCGTTGTCACGGGAGGCTAAGCTCTCCTCCGGCACCGCTCACTCAGCCTCCTGTGACAGCGTGTCAGAGAGGAGAGCAGGAACAAACACTCAGTGATCAGTGATCGCTGAGTGTTTGGATATAATTGAGGACATGGTATGGTCACTATATCCCCAATTATGAATGAATGGGAGTAATCTGCATCACCTCCTGTTCATTCATAGTTGTAGTTATAGTAAACATACAATGTTCTCATGTTATCAATGAACAGGGACACTCATAGGGGATTCCTGTTCATTTATAAGAAGCGCTGCAGAAAAAGAGATTGAGGACTTTGTGTCCTCAATCTCTTTTTCTATTATTAACGGTGAAATATCAGGCGTCTGTTTAGACCCCTAATATTTCCCCAAAGCCACTAAAAGTAAAGTAAAAAATAAAAATATTTAATAAAAAATGAATAAATAAATAAAAATAAAATATTTAAAAAAATTTAAAACATTTAAATAAAAAAATTTCGGTTTCGGCCTGACAATTTTTTTTAATTTCGGTTTTGTTTCGGTTTAGACATTTCTATTTCGGTGCACCTCTACTACAGAGTGCTCTATACGCCTACTTCAATGCAGCACTTCAGCATTAAGCCTAAAGAGCAAGCGCCATGCTGCTGTGTTTGTACATCTGAAAGACAGCAAAATACCTTGTGCTTTTAGGTATGATGAGAATATGACTTCTTTCTCTGATGAAAAGTTTGAGCATAGTGGCCAATACCCAGGACTGAACATTATTTTGTGAGGAAGGTGATGTTTTCAACACAGTGTAAAATACCACACCATCTGACACAAGACTTACAATGGGCTGACCCCCAGAACAGTGAAATCTGGAGTATAAGTGGTGTAGCAGGTGGCCTTGTAGAGATCCAGGAAAAGTCCTGCCTGAGGCTTATGCATCACCCAGATTTCTGTCCTACACCTTCTGGGACCTCTAGTGAGCTCCAGGTTTTACACTTTGCCCTCAATGGCAATTTAAAGCAGCTGGGGCAAACGGGCAGTGCTCTGGAGCCTGGGGCAGTCTGAGTCTGCTGGATCTTAAAGTGGAAATAAACTCAGGAGTAGCAGTGGCTACTTTACAACACACACAGAGACCATGGAGAACAAAAGTAGCCACCCTCCAGAAGGAAGGACAGTGTCAGCATGAGTGATGCTCAAATAAACTACATTTTTGTTAATAGGGTACTTTAATGCATTTTAAGGTTTTTCTCCCGAGTTTAGTATCACTTTAAGGTCAGAAAGTGTGGTTTGTGGTGTCTGACAAACATTAGGTTTGCGTAGGTGGATATTTAGGAGTGTGTGTTGTGTGTAGTTAGTGCCAGGACGTGGCTAGGTTTTGGTTTTGGTGTTTTTGTTTGAGCACTGTACAGCACTATATATAGCCGATTTGCTGAAATAACATTGTTTCACAGTACCGGCCATTAGTCAACAGCGACATGTACTGAGTTTAATAGCTCAGCACTTTCTACTGGTCTTAGAGTACAAGCCATTAACAAACTGCCATATACACTGGATGGTTGTTGTGCAGTACCCTTGTCGGTTTGCCATTTTGATTTAGGGAAAATATAAAAGTGCACTTAGAGACTGCTTTTAGGAAAGTCTAGTACTTGTAACAAATGAACCACTCTAATGGTGCTTAGATTTGATTGCTTGGCCCAGAAATGTAAGAGGTGAACAAGGATACAGAAACTGAAGAGAACAAAACTCTCATTTGTGTGTTTTCAGGTTTCTGGATGTGGGAATATAGGATAGGATATCCTACACATGGCAGGTTCATAATTGTCTATTAAGTACATGGCTCCCCCTAGATTATGCATTTCGATATATGTTATGTTATTAACGTAGAATTCCAGGTGAGAATCAGGATTTTAGTTATACGATAATATAATATTTAGTAGGGATGCACTGATACCGATACTAGTATCGGTGCCAATGCAGAGTATTTGGGCAAGTACTCGTACTCGCCCAAGTGCTCCGATGCCTGGCCCAATACTTAAGCTTCTAGGATCAGAAAGCCGGGCAACGAGTCATTACACGCTGCCGGCTTCCTGATTGGCAGGTAGCACCTGGTGACCAAGTAGCATTGAGCCGGCTTCCCTGCTAATTGGGAACCCGGGTGGTGAGTCTTTACACGCTGCCCGGCTAATCAGGAAGCCAGGTGGCGAGTCATTACACGCTGCCGGCTTCCTGATTGGCAGGTAGCACCTGGTGACCAAGTAGCATTGAGCCGGCTTCCCTGCTAATTGGGAAGCCGGGTGGTGAGTCTTTACACGCCGCCCGACTAATCAGGAAGCCAGGTGAAGAGTCATTACACGACACCTGGCTTCCTTAATGGGACTTCCGGTATCAGTATTCGGCATCGGTGAGTACCCAAAAAAATATATCGGTACTCGATAACGTAAACCGTAGTGACTACTAGGGATTTCCCGATATCACTTTTTGGACAATATTTTGTTCCTGTGCTTAACCAATACGGATACCGGCATCCCGTTGTACCGTGGGGCCGGGTCTTCAGGAAGCTTCTATCAAAAGAACACTAGCTTTACGCTCCCTCATGACACTGCAAGTCAGCCTGGCTTCCTGACCAATCAAGAAGCCGGGAGGCCGGTCATGATGTGACGCTCAGCTTCCTGATTGGTCAGGAAGCCAGGCTGCATCGCAGTATTGCTAGGCAGCGTGAAGCCGGCTTCCTGATTGGCCCGGGAAGCCGTCTCCATGCTCCCTCGCGGCACTGCAAGTCAGAGGAAATCTTCCCCTACCTGGAAGTTCCGGTATCAGGGTAAGTATCGGAGGATTTGGGCGAGTACGAGTACTTGCCCAAATGCAAAGTATCAGAACCTTTACCGATACTAGTATTGGTATATCCCTAGTGACTGCAGGGAAACAATAGCTGCTGAAGTAATGTCTCCTTAGTTACCTTTCAGCCCCCAGCTTGTAAATTGACAATGAAGGAGTAGCTACAAGTTGACTAGGCAATTCCTGTGCTGTTACCTCTTGCAAGAAAAAGCATGCTCACTACATTATGCTGGCACAATCACAATTTATTAGCCAATTTCAACTACTTTCCACAAGCTTGCGACCACAAAAAAGACCAAACAGTAATTTTCCTTGATCTGCTTTAATGTTTTTGAGAATGAAACCTAATTGGTAGTGAATTGAATTGCCTGCTTTGTGTGGCCAGCATTAGAGTCACAGCACAGTTGAAAACTATACCACGCGGACAGGCAATGACTGCTGACCCTTCCTTTGTCAGCGTGAGTGCTGCTGTACAGGGGGTGAGTAAGCTATGATGATGTACCCGTGCGGCCGATCGTATTGCGGCCGGAGGGCGTGGCTAAGGTGCCATGCACTTTGATGGATCGTCACGCCCCATCCCGCCCACAACAAAGTGAGCCATCTGCAATGCGATCCAGTGCATCCCGGCCAGAATAGGGCCGGAACGCACTGTCTATTGTGTGAACGGGCCCTTAGGTTTTTCCCTTCTTGAAACCAACTCCACACATTGCTAATGTCCACTACAGCAACCCTATAAACATTCTTTAGCTGATTCTTCACTCTAATAGATCTCAAATTGCAGACATGGAGGCATTCATCTTTGATTGACCCTTGTACATATCCCATCATGCATTGCTTCCAGCAAGCAATGACAATTTTCCATTGTTCAGATGTTAAGTTGTAGTTCAGAAGGCAGACAAGAGATGTGACACTAGTGCATATTCACAAGGCTGAGTGAAATTGTGTCAGTACATTGAGGAAGTACATCCTATGGGCACCTTCAATACATGTTTACAAACTTCTAGATTGATCATATGTTTTTTAAGAGTGGGATAGAACTAATGGATATTCAATATAGAAATACATTAAGCATTCCCACGCTTTCCTAAATAGCTTTGGCTTTCCATGCACTGAGCTCACTTTTTCAGAATCATTATGGCTGAAAATGGTCAACTAGCAATACACAGCAGAGTCACACAGAGGGGACGTTACATGCTCGCTGTGCGGCGAAAACTCAGACTGGCATACTGATACTAAACCATGTGCCTATGTAAGTGCTACCTCTATAAATAAGCCTACAGTACACTTCTGGGTGACGTCACCAAAGAGCCTGGAGATAGAGTGTCCAATCATAGAAAGAGACGATACAAACTTCCGACTTATTCAACCAATCAGCGGCTAAGGAAAAAACTAGTTGATAACGAGGCTTGCATTGGAACGCAAAACTGAGCGGCGTGGAGTGCACGCGTGGTGTCACTGAGAGCTCGGGGTGTGCGATGACCAACTGATCGCCGGTCTGTGGTGAGTATTCTGCTGTGTCTGTTCTGTGTCACAGATGATCACCTCTCACACCACATATATCACACCGAGCAGACGATGGGACGTATTGTTTTAGTCCTTATTGTATAATAACCAGTTTAAAAGGTTACATGCAAGGTTTTCCTTCCATTATGAGAGAGAACATGTAGGCCATGTTTCTGCCCTATCTACATTTATATTTAGGGCATTGACATGATGTGTCATGTTTTGTAGGATTGCATCCTGATTACCTGTGTAATCAGTGCTTTTAGTTGTCATTCATACCATTGTGTAGCGGGAATGTGCGTTTGTGGACATTTGTTTCCTGCGTTTGGTTTACGTCCCCATTGACTTCAATAGGTGACACGTGCACGACAAACATGGGAAAGTCACACATGTAGCAAAATTTGCTTCTGGCATCCCACGTTTATTTCCCCGCGTGTTTATATGCATTTTAACGTTCAGGAAACAAGCATGTTTGCTTGGCTGTGTTTGGGGTGACGCTGCAAGCGTGTTCCATGTCCTTGATACCTTCCATGAACCTGTGGCAAAGCACACATTTCCCCAGTTTGCTGCATGGTCACCTAATGCAGTAGTGTGAACAGGGACTTAAAGGAGAACTATGGGGTTAGGGCTCTTCCCCCATAGTTCTCCTTAGGGTAACGGGAGGACACAAACTAGCGTCCTCCCATCACCCTAAGCTCAGTATACCGCGAGCTACAGCTTGCGGTATACTGGGACGCTGAAGCGGATCCCGACAATTATGTATGAATCCGCCCACCTGCGTGAGTGACAGCTGGCTCTGCCTATCTAGAGGCAGAGCCAGCTGTACCCGCCCCCTGTCCGTTCCGCCAGTCAGCACTGGAGGGGAGGGGGTATCCAGTTCCTCCCCTGTCACGGCAGAGAGCCGTGACAGGATTTGGTGTCTTATTTCATGCAAAAAAAAAAACACGGTAAAAAAAAATTTGGGGAAACACGGTAGTTCTCCTTTTAAAGCAGACTTGAACAGTGCTCTCCCCCACCACCACCCCCCAAACACAATTAGCTGCTAAAAAAAACCCTTTAGAGCAGACCTTTACACTAAAAAATCTAATTCTACCAATACATCCCTCTATGTATGATGATTAATAATAACATAGACATGTCAGGTGTAAAATGCTGTGATTTTGAAATACTTACACTTGCAGAGCATTCACTTCCTGCTTTTGAAAGTGCAAAATGACTTCAGTTTGCAAAAGCAATACACACTGGGATTGCCTTATCAGCAGAGCATTGCTGGGCACAGGTGATGACACTGCTCCTTGCCTCAGCCTCCTAGGCACTCAACATTCTGCAATAATGCATGCATGCAATTGGCTGATGCACATTCTTGTGGGATTTTGGGTACTAACTGTTCCAGGAGCCAGCAGCATAGTGATGCAATGTCACCCACGCTGCCTGGAAATGTTGGAAGCCGGGACCAAAGGTTTTTTTGCGTGAAATCTTTCTTTTATTTTTAGTTTACTTTGTTTGTGCACCTGCCATCAAAGTGGACCGTCCCCGTCCTTTTCTTTTTTTTTTTTTTTTTATTATAGAAGGTCCATTGTAACCAGTCGGTATGCAGATATGAACTGTACAGTGTGACTTGTTTGCCCTGATGAAGGGACCCTGTGCGTTGGCTATATGATACATGTGACGCAGTTCTATAATAAAAAGAACCTGAGGATTTATTCCATTTGCTGGTGGTCTTCATTGATGCTGGTGATCTTCATTGATGCTGGTGATCTTCATTGATTCATTAAGAGATAAAATGCCTAGGTGTGAACGGGGACTTAGAATTGCGAACCCGTTACATTACATTGTCACAGTATGGGAGAATTACAGATTTGTTTTAATGCAGAACTGAATGTGAAAAAACATTGCATGTAGCAGAGTTGTTTTTGTAGAACAGACATTGTATGTTTCTTCTACTGAAAGAGTAACCCTTTTCCGGCTTGCTAGCTGTCTGTTAAATTAAATGCCAGTTTACACCATAGCATTGTGCTAAATGCACAGGATCTGTGCATTGAGTACTCACTATCGCACAGTGCAGGTTATTGCATTCTTGGTGCATTGCCATTCATGCGCTCCACCTTGCGGTAATAAAAAGTAGTTCATGCATTACTCTTTTTCTCAACAGGGAGGTGCATTGGGGTGCTATGCATTAAGCGCATGCTATTTCACAGTGCAGGGTACCATACACTAGGTGCAATTCCTTTCATTCTTAATTGCACCCCAACACACCTCCTTGCAGTTAAGAAAAAGTAATTAATGCACTACTTTTTATTACTGCACGGCAACATGACACTATCTTTTCAAAATATTTTATTTGTTTGCAATAGATACATAAAACACTCAAAACATACAACACTAATGGTGCATATTATTATTATTTACGGGTTTACATCTAGTATCATTCTCATTATGGCATTCAACATGTGGCATCATCCACCTATTAATACTTTTACATGACAAAAACTCGAAAATATATCCCGTCCGTTTTAATGATATAGCAGCGGATCATATAAAAACACATACGAATAAACAATAATAAACAAAGACAAAAAAAGACATAGGAGGAAGGAGGTGGGGGAAAGAGTCAATAAATAAATCTTCTCTCCCTTCTCTCTCATGCCTCCGTACAGAATACAAAACGACTCCCAGTAAGTTCACTCTCATCCCTCATCGCATGCATTATCTCAATTCATTTAGCAACTACATGTTATTATAATTCATCCAAGGAGACCATATTAATTCAAATCCTTGTTCTTTGTCCTGAAGTATACTATTTAGTTTCTCATGTATCATGATCCATGATATTTTAGATTTAAATTGATTAAAGGAGATCTTTGGTTGCCTCCAGACTTTGGCTATGGTGATTTTAGCCGCCAATAAAAAGAAAGATTAGTCTATCCTGGGCTTTTGATAGCCCTGGGATTGGGTAGTTCAACAATATATATTGAGCTTCTCTTGGAATATGGATACTCATTACTCTGTATATAAGGGCATAAAACATATTCCAGAAAGTTCTAAGTTTGGGGCATTGCCACCAAATGTGGTACATAGTACCGGGTGCGGTGCAACCCCTAAAACAAGCAGCAGACGCATCTGGATAGATTTTAGCCAGCCTGGAGGGGACCAGATACCACCGGGACATTAATTTTATAGTTTGCTTCCATTAGTTATATATTTAGGAGTCCTGAGAATACCCGAGTGCAGCACCTTTGCCAGGCTTCCTTAGGGATATCCATTCTAAATCTCATTCCCATTTTAACATATATGGTAATTTTACCTCCGACCTCTACTAAATACGAATAAATCAATTCTATTCCATCCCTCTGACCTTTTTCATCTAGACACCATCTCTCATATGCCGTTGCAAACGGCCTATCTCGGTCTGGTGTCTGTAAAGAGGCCAAGAAATGGCGTAATTGGCAAAATCTAAATAATTCAGAGTTCGGCATGTGCAATACCCCCTGACAATATCCCAGGGTTAAAGGGCTACGGTCCCAAAAGTATTGTGCTATACGATACAGGCCCTTGTCTTGCCACCAATGAAACGCTTCATATTGCATCCCTGGGATAAACCTGACGTTATAAAAAACTGGTGCCAAAGGGGTATATGACGAGACAAACTCTTTGCTCCCCCTCACAGAGTCCCACATTACCAGGGATTGAGACAGCGTTGGAGCCAAAACAAGTGTCTGGTCAAGTTTACTCTGTGGGATGAAACCTTTGTTTTCCGGGTGGGTTAATAATCACCATTACTTTCCATGGACGGTCTTCCAATCCAAGTCATCCTTGGGCCTCTTTCCTGATACGTTACTGCCGTGGCATGGTGAGCTCCTCCCCTGACAGTTGTTCTACATATGGACTTTCTTGTTCCTTTTGATCTTTTATGTGATCAGGTGAGTTAAAGCTTAGGACTGTCTCTTTATAGAGCAGCTCTGGGCTTCCCTTTACTCGGACATTGTTCCTAGATCCTCTGTCAGGTCTTTTACAGGCGTTTTGTCTCTGTTGACCATTGTTTAAATTGTAAGACTTCCCTTGCAGGAAAGTTATTTTTCCCCCACACTTCCAGTTGGATCAGGCTAGCACAGCTGAAGCATTGTATTGTTGCTGCACAAGCCATTTTGTAACTTAGACAACATTTACACTTGCCAAACAGTGGAGAACAGGGGAGTGTCTTGCCTTGCTGTGCTTGTGTTTTTCTGGAGACACACCGCTTGAAAGCACACACAAGGGTGACTCCATAGGACCTTGCAAGGGAAAGGAGCCACCCTAGGGTATCAGGACCAGTGCTCAGGGGACCAGCTGATTCTGCAGGAAACTAGCACGTTTAAGCCTAATGGAGCAGCATCCATTGTTCGTGATTTCATCAGCAATTGAAATAACTTAAAAATCTTTTGGCTTTATTATCACTTTAACCTCTTGCCGTCCGCCCGTAGTTAAAAAACGGACGGACGGCACTGTGTGGAATCTTGACTATACGTAGTGAATATAAGTTTGCAGAAATGACTGTGTTAACAGTATTTAGAAGTTGATGGTTATGATGTGTTCACTGTCGAGAGCTGCTGAATGCATTGCATGTTGGTTAAGCAGTATAATAAACCTAATGTTATGCTTTTATAATACACAGCAGAATACCATGGATACACAGGAGGAAAGTGTTGTAGCTGAAGTGGCTGTTAATACTCAACAGAACAATGTCAACAGCTTTGATTGTAAATCGGAAGAAGCATCCGTAGCAGATGTAGATCCTGGTAAGGAAGGTTCATTGTCTGGATGTAGTGATGATGCCACTGAAGCACCTATGAATAATAACGATGGAACGCAGACCTCTTCCTCAGCAGCTGGAATCCCTAGGATTGAAGAAAAGCCTGGCTCCTGTCAGCCTTGTGAAGTACAGCCAGAAGAACAAATGGAACTGGGTGAAACTTTGCATTTTGAAAACCATACAGTGGCTATGCATAATGGAAATCCTGGGGAGTCTCCACATGTATCAGTCTGTATTCCACAAGCTTCTGGTAAAATTCTGTCTGTATCTCATGATGAATTGGAGGAAAGTTCTTCAGGAGACTCCTCTTCTGACAGGTAGGTTATTCTTCCAGAACTCTTACAAACAGTATATATCATGTGGTTTGGACCAGTTAGAAGACGGCACAACCTGTAATAGTTCAGTAAAATAACTTTTTAACCTCTGCACACCGGATGATTTTCATGCCCCTTTCCATGCCCTTATTTAGTAGTATGTTTTAAAAAAAACAATACTTTAAATATATTTTCATAAAAAGCAAAGAAATGGACAAACCTACCAAATATGTAACTTTTTTTTTAATGAAAACGGTTTCATACATTTTCACAAAATTTATTTTCTCCTATTTATCCCAAGTAGAGCTTCCCCCAGCATATGTAGGTTTTGTTAGATATCTTATATCTAACAAATATTAGATATTTGTCAGTAGGATGGCTGTCATTTACTGGGACCACGTTGATGTACAGCAGGGCCATTGCAAACAGATTAAATAATAAAAGATACAGCTGAGAAAAAAGTTTCTTCTACCCCTGGCAAGTGCAGGGATGCCTGATCTGTATGAAACTTTTGTGTACATAACATGCATCCTGACTGCATGTGTGCATGCAGGGGTGTGGAATTCCTACAGGCAGTTTCGTGCGCCGGCGACTAGTTTTTCTCTACATTTAGCCCGGCTGCGGGCAAGCAGCACGGCTAAATGTTGTGTGGGAGCCGTTTTGTACAAGTCATTTTAAACGGCTGTACAGCCGTCCAAAATCACTTGTAACTTTTACCGTGGTCTTCAGGGTCCCCCCTCTTGTGGGGGATCCGTGCCTACGGAAATTAGGTTAGAGAGCATGGAGCAGGGCAGAGAGCGCTTCTCTGCTATGCTCCGTGTGAATAGTGACACAGGAATGCAGCCTTCCTGTCACAGGAGAACAAGCACAGTGCTGTGCTAGAACTCCTGTGTTGGAGGTGACAGGGTCAATAAAGAGAACATATTTAATATAGTGAATAAGTTGCGCTTGATCTAAGTGAATGTGAATAGCAGAGTAAAGAATAAATCATAAACAACACATAAACATCTATATAAATGCCGTAATCTTCTATCTCATTGTGTAATCGATACGTCAGTGTGTAAATGTCCAAGAAATTATTGAGGCATGTGATATGTGGAACGTGTATTCATCCACCTCACAATATATCAATAAATATATGTGTGACAGACGCGCCGGGCTCACTTAATGTAGCTTGGAGTAATCTGTGACAAACAAACAAAAAAATAATAATACTTTTTTGTTTGTTTGTCACAGATTAGCCCATATTATAATTTTTGTTTGTCACAGATCGCGCCAGGCAGATTAAGCAGTTTCCCGCCGCAATAAGGCCTTGCAATTGCACATAATCGCGGTTGAAAACAGGGCACGATGCGCGTCGTGAAAAAAGGTACATGTACCTTTTTTCAGCGATTTACCGTGTGGATGTAACCCCATTAAAAACACGGTCACCCAAGTCTGCACCCGCCCCAAACGGTAAATTCACTTTCCCAAGTAATTTGGGAAAATGGAATTACCCTCACAAATCTGCTATACTTACCTTTCAGCGAACGGTCCCTCCTGTCCGCCAGTACAGTTGTACTATCTGTACCTATGCCATGTATTCTGAATTTCGCTCGCAAATTTCAAGCACTCGTTGGTCAGCGCAGTTACCTGACTGCACTGACCAATGAGAAGCTCTTCTTGGCACTGCTAAATAAAGTTTGGGTTAGATTTTTTTTTTCTATCCGGACAAGTAGATTTCCATAAGGGACAAGTAGATCGGGCCCCCGCTTAAGTCCTTGGACAAGTAGTTTTTTTTTTATTTGCACACCAGTGGCATGCGAGTAGTGAGGGTTGGGGGCCTATTCATTGTTGTTGTTTTATGCTGCTTTATTCATTTTTAAAACTGCTTTACTTGTATTTCTTTCTACTATTACCAAATGGCTGATATCCCCCTATGATGTAGTAATAATAGGTCCTCTTCATGGAGACATCAGGGGTCTATGTTGTCTTCCCTGCCACTTGTCCAGGCAGATCAGGCACAACGAGTTCCCAATTTGTTTGTATGCCCAGTCACTACCAGCCAGGTTTTGTCAGTTCTGACCTGGAAGTGCTCAGAGCTGAGTACTTTCGAGTTCAGTCTTAGCAGGTGGAGTTCAGGAATGGATCTTCCCTGATCTCCTCAGCCTGCTCTGCCATCCTTCGAACCCCTGCATCCTTCAGAAGTGCCATGCTCAGAGAAGGAAGGTGAGCCCAGGGAGCAAGAGAATAAAGGGTTCAGCCAGTTGTGTGTAGAAGTGATCCCAGTAGCTGCACAGCTACCCAAATCACCACTTCTACAGTGAAACTAACTATTTTTCTTACCCATCTCTCTACTGCCCAGCTATAACAAAGTTGTGGCAGTGAAAGGATAGGTATGAGGATCCTTTGATTGGTAACCAGTTAGAATGGTTATCTATCAAAAATTGGGGTCACACTGCAGCACTGTATACCCACCTCAGCACTGTACACCCACCCACCTTTCAGGGTGCTGCAGAAGGAGTACTTTAATTACCGTCTGACATGGTGAACATGCCGAGGGGATGGTAATTTGCGATTGGGTAGGCAAAACTGTTTAAGCCCTCGTTCACACCTGAACGTTTTGTAGCGCGTTCTGCGCTCGACGAACGCTCCACAAAACGCTCAAACATCTAAATCCCATTGTATTCAATGGGTCTGGTTCACACCTTGGCGTATTTCAGCCCGTCCCTAACGCGCTACAAAACGGCCCACGCCTGGAAAGGTACATGTACTACTTTGGGCCGTTTTGGTTGCGCGTTTCCATTGGGATACAGCCAAGTAGCCCTCGGAAACGCGCGTTTGTCGCGCAATGTTTTTTCCGCGAATCGTGGTAAAAAAACCGCGCGACAACTGCGCATATGCAATACGCCTAGGTGTGAACCAGGGCTAAGGCCTGTGTAATGGTATCAAATCTGCAACTAGTGACAAATTACCAACCACACAATGACAAAAACTTAACTTACCTTTTCCTCTTATGTCAGTCTTTCACTGCCCAAAGCAATTTGCTTTGTCATCTCCTCAAGAGATTTAGATGTTGCTGTGGTTTGTTTTGTTTCTAGCAAGGGAAAATGACGGTAGTATTTTGTTTGTTGTGCCATTGATCTGTCACCAGAGGTAGAATTGCTAGTATGACGTGGTCCTTGCTTTCAAAGTCTATTTGATCATGCAAGAACTGTGATAAAGTCGGAATGCCAAAACAGAAATGGAGAAGCAGGATGTTTGTATGGTGATAGGGTGCTTGTACTGTGAATATTCTGGCCATTTGTTTACTTGGGGTTTATCCAGCCCTCCTGTAATGGTTGGTTTGTTTTTTATTTAGAAGAAGTATTGGAAGAGTAAAATATATACCCTTTCCAATATCTGGAGCTGGCATGGGATGCTGCAGCTGTCACACCCACCGACTCTATAGTAAAAACTTAGCATTGTGTGACCGCTAGGCTCACGGTCTCCTTCCTGCAGAGAGCGGTAACTGTCAGCCACCCCTCCTCGCAGGAATTCCCTCTCTGTCTCCCCAAAGAGCGATGGAGGAACAGATAGGGGAGGGGGCGGGCGCGGGCACAGCTGGCTCTGGCTCTAGAGAGGCAGCTAGCTGGATCCCAGTGCAGTGTGGTTTTTTGCTGTCGGCATATAGTGGGCAGTAGTCTGCTATATGGTGCATTTGGGTCGCAGGAATACGTTAAGACATGTACTCCTGTGACCCAAAAGAGAAGTTAAAGCCAAAAAAAGTTTGCTTTACTTCTTTTTATAAGTAGTTCAAGCTAATGCAATCTTGCACTGCTGCCACAGAATTTCACATAATAGGAAAGGAGAATTTTTATGATGTCCTAGTATCAAGATCAACAAAGTAAATATTTCCATACCTCTGTTGCACTTGCATATTTTTTGTGACCAAGGTCATAATCATGTGAAAGAATAAAAGAGCACAACATGGTTGACATTTCATGGGTGGTTTGTTACTGTATATATAGAACAATCATTTTTAGCACAGCAGTGAAATAAGTTCTGCGGTATAACATTTCCTACGCTTCAATGACGCTGTTGTGATATCCGGCCTTTGCAAAACATTTTGGAGTGGGGTTTGCATTTGACTTGGTAGAGTGACATACAATGAAAATACAAAATCTGCTTTCAGAATAGATCACTCCATCACATGCAAATGCCAGTTCATTTGCCAGTGAATCCTTCTGGATTAATGGGGCTGCCGACCAGCTGTATGTGTGCAGTAGCTTTTGGTAGTGTTAGATCTGTTGCTTATGGACACTGTGGTCTGTGTGCTAATGTAACAGTGTTCTGGATCAGCATGTCCCAACCTTTTTCCAGTCACAACACCCTTTAAAAGTATGCACATTCTCGAGGCACCCAGTCTAAATATTGTAAATATAAAAAAAATGACGTGGTCCCTCCATAATCCATACGAAACCCTTTATACGAGAGAAGGGTCTGGTATGGATGGGGAACCCCAAGCAAAAACACACAAAAAAAAGTGGGATTTCCCCCTTCACATCAGCATCCCCTTAATGTCACAGCCCCCTTTTGACATCAGAGTCCTCCTCTTTCACATCAGGAGCCTTCTTCACATCAGAGGCATGACTTTGTGTGAAAAGTCAGAAGCCAGAAGGCACACCAGGGTGGCATGACACCCTGGTCGAGAGAGGCAGTTCTGGATTGTCTGTTTCACTTGCAGTAACAAAACCTACAATATGTGTTGATGAGGGATGCACCGATATATCGGCCGCCGAAACATATCGGCCGAAATTGGCACTTTTGGCATAATGGCGAAAGTGCTATTTTCCTGCCGATACAGCGGCGCATCCCTGTTTTTTTACAGCGGCGCAAGTGTGAGCCTGCTGAACGCTGCAGGAGGAGAGCGCTGTGAGCCGCCGTTGTCTCTCCTCCCACACCGCTCAGCCGCCTATCACAGTGCAGCAGAGCGGTGTGTGGGCGGAGACAGGCTGCGCTGTCACAGGAGGCTGAGTTCTCCTCCCTGCTCCGCTCACTCAGCCTCCTGTGACAGCGTGTCAGAGAGGAGACCAGGAACAAACACTCAGCGATCAGTGATTGCTGAGTGTCTAGATAATTGAGGACATGGTATAGTTACTGTATCCCCAATTATGAATGAATGGGAAGTGATCTACTTCCCCTCCTGTTCATTCATAGTAAACATACAATGTTCTCATGTTATCAATGAACAGGAACACTCATAGAGGATTCATGTTCATTTATAACAGGGGACTTTGTGCCCTAAATCTCTTTTTCTATTTTAAAAAGGAAATATCGGGAGTCTGTTTAGACCCCTAACATTTCCCCCGAAGCCCCTAAAAGGAATGTAAAAAAAAAAATATTTAATAAAAAATGAATGAATTAATAAATAAATATTAAAAAAATTAAAGTTTATAAAAAAAAATATATATATTTTAAAACATTTGAAAAAATTAAAAAAAAAATCGGTTTCGGCCTGAATTTTTTTTTTTTTATTTCGGTTTAGAAATTTCCATTTCGGTGCACCTCCTAGTGTTGATACTTTTAGTTTGCAGCTCTGTACTTTATAAATCCTGATAAAGCAAGCGTCAGCAAGATTTTTACTAGAACGAGAACAGGAAAAAATATTAAGAAATATGTGGGATATCAAGAAAGTATCACTTATCATATAGCCCCCTATATTCTGTATAGCAGTGTTATAAAACCAAAGTATATGCTAATACATCAAACATATAGAAATATTTCCTCCTTATTCATACAATTCATATATATTTGTGTTTTGCTGTAAGAAATGTTTAACGTCGACTCTGACAGGTGTGGAAAAATTAATGAAGCCACCCTATTCAAACCCACTACTTAGAAGGATATTTTAATGAGCAAGTAAAGCTGAACATTCATTGGCATCAGCATAAAATGTGGGCATGTGGAATAATTGGCTAAGATTTTTTTTTTTTTCTTTTACTCTGTGCTTGCATTTTCCATATTCCATTTGAATACTGCTGCCCATGAACTGTGAAATCTAGTGAGTCTTGTTACTTTCTTGGTGTCACTAAACCTAATTAAGTTATGGACTATGATTTTATATATAGGGCTGCAGCTAACGATTATTTTCAAAATCGATTAGTTAGCCGATTTATTAAGTTCAATTTAATATGATAAAAATAAAATGGCTCCAGTGATTGACTACTAGTTTGTATTGAGACTGTAGTCCATCACGGGAGCAAGCTTGGAGCGGTGGAAGTAAAAAAAGTGTGGTGTGCAATATAGTACATTATACAGCGGCGCAATGCAGAATACCAGCAGCTATAGAGGAATACAGCAAATTGCAGCAATGGTACATAATGCTATAATGTACTATTACTGGGATTTGTAGTCCTCTCTAGCTGGTGTTATTCTGCGTTGCACTGTATAATTGATTATTGCTGGGATTTGTAGTCCTATATAGCTGGTGGTATTCTGCATTGCGCTGTATAATGATAATACGGCGCAATGCAAAATACCACGAGCTATATAGGAATACAACAAATGCCAGCAATAGTACATTATACATAGTGTATTGCTGGGATTTGTAGTCCTCTATAGCTGATGGTACATATACAGCACCATCAGCTATAGAGGACTACAAATCCCACTACCCCAGCAATATATTAATACAGCACCATGTGGGGGGCGGCGGGGGAGTGCAGGCTTACCTGAGCAGATTGTGGGCCTGTCTGGCAGCTGCCTTCCTGTGCTGCTCATCAGTTTAGTATTATCATTATCAGTGATTAATGGCTCTAAAATTATTGCTCTCACTCCGACGTTTGCGGCGATATTTAACATGTGCGGCACAATAGTCGCAATTTTCGTTTTCGACCCCTAATATCACCTAGGAACCCCCAGAGAAGCTGATGAAGCAGAGATCGGCTTCATCAGCTTCTCCAGCTGGAGAGTGACACTGAATGCAGGAAGAGATGTAATCTACATCACTTCCTGCATTCGGGGACTGAGAGGAGATCAAAGGGAGTTCGTATACTGAACTCCCTTTTATCTCCTGTCACAGAGCCGTGCCGCATCGGGCACAGCGGATCTCGGGACCGGCAACGGCAGTTGGAGCTGTGATTACAGCGGCTCCACAATGTACATTCAGCTCTGCTTGTCCGGAGCCAGGCTGAATGTACTTTAAAACTACTCGCCCGGCGCCTGAAACTGCATGTCCCGGGCGTCGGGCGATAGGAATTCCACACCCCTGATGTCCATTGTAACAGGCAGGAGCAAATGATTCTTGGATTTGAAGTGTGAGGAGAGCATTGTATGTGATAGCAATACAGTCATGTGAAAAACAAAGTACTGTACACACTCTTTGAATTCTGTGGTTTTTAACTATCAGGGCCCTTACTGCATCCATAGGAATTAAGAGGCTAAGTAGCAGCCAGGTGCTGCTCATCGGATGCCCTTAAACATACAAATGGCGGTAGAGAACAGACCTTCAGAGGTGTACTCGCACATACAATTCCATTTATTGATTCATAATTAAAAATGACATTTTCATACCCAAAAGTCTCCGTATTGTATGGTTAAAACTGGGGATACACGGATGCCAATATCAGTATCCGTGCTGATTCCGAGTATTTGGGCGATACTCATCCCGATAGCGTAACTTCCGGTATCTGGAAGCCAGGCGGCGAGTCACATTACACCCTGCCCGGCTTCCTGACTGACCGAGAAGCCGGCTCCATGCTTCCTCATCACCTGGTGATAAGGGAGCATGGAGCTGGCTTCCGGCTAATCAGGAAGTCAGGCAGCGAGTCATTACACACCGCCTAGCTTCCTTAGGCTGGGTTCACACGCGTATTTTTTCAGCTCGTTTTTCAGCTAGTCTTTTAGCACATTTTTCCGTTCAGTGAAACGCGCGTTTCACTGGCGGTATGAATTTTTTTTTTGTTTTTCCTTTTTATTTTCTCCTATAAAAAAAAAAAATATACACACACACATATATTTTTGAAAAAACTACTTGTCCAAGGACTAAAGCGGGGGCCAAATCTACTTGTCCCTCATGACAATCTACTTGTCCTGATACAAAAAAAATTATTTTAACCAAAACCGTATTTACCAGTTCACATCGCAGCGTTCAGGTCCAGAGCATTTGAAGGAAGAGGCTGACACCTCTCTGGGTTTCTCCCTTTCAGAAGAGATCTCTCTGACTGTCAAGACAGAACTTTCTTTTGTCATTGATAACAAAATGACAAAAATCATTCCTACTCAAATATAAAGTCACATATGTGGGTACCACTTTCCCAAACTGAGCAACATATCTAAAAAGTCTTGAAATGGAACAGGTATTTAAATACACTTTTTTTCACACTGTACAATAAACTTAAAGGAGAACTATGAGGTGAGTGCTTTTCACTCACCTCATAGTTCTAGCCGACCTGTGACAATGAGACTGTCACAGGTCAGCTCAGTAGATCGGGAGGTGAGCGAACACATACCGGCGTTCGCTCACCTCTCGATCCTGTCACGGCTCTCTGCCGTGACAGGGGAGGGGCTGGATTCCCCCCTCCCCGCTCCGATCCGCCAGCGCTGACTGGCGGAATGGGAGGGGGTGGGTACAGCTGGCTCTGCCTCTAGATAGGCAGAGCTAGCTGTCAGTCACGCAGCTGGGCGGATCCCGGCATAATTGTCGGGATCCGCTGCAGCTGCGGCGTCTCGGTATACCGCGAGCAGCAGCTCGCGGTATACTGCAGCGTCTCAGTATACCGCAAGCTACAACTCGCGGTATACCGAGCCTAGGGTGACGGGAGGACGCTAGTTTGTGTCCTCCCGTTACCCTAAGGAGAACTATGGGGAAAAGCCTTAACCCCATAGTTCTCCTCCTTTAAACATACAGCCCGGGCCTACCTCCGTTAGTGCATCTGCCTTCATGTCTATTATTGAGCATGGCACACTGATCCAAGATTTCACCTTTGTGTTTTAGTTCTCATTGGAATACCAGTGTGGTGTAGTCCAGACACTCCCTCCCATCCCTCTTGCTGAGTGTCCATACCTTGGTACGGACAAGGACAGCTGGAGTCAGCAGGAGCAGAGCATTGCACCCACGATCCACTGATTACCACATCAACTTATATCAATCCCAAAAACTGTTTTCCAGTCTATAAATGTCCTTTAATGGCAAAGTGTGCATGTCCTTTAACAGCAAGCAATCATCAATCCACATACTCCAATAGACAATTTGTATGGTTACTGAAAAACTTGGAGAATGAAGTAGAGGTTGACGTAGTTACAGAATCATCCCACATTAGTTGACATTCCCAATTCAGCAAGAAATTGGCTCTAGCAAGCAGAGCACAGATACACAACATTGGTAGCAGACAAACATATGTAACACTGCACAAGAGAGATTGAGTGACCTGTCTTTTAAAACAGCAAGGTCCCAGAGAACTTGGCAGGAGGAGAGAGAGTAATAAGGTAAAACTTTAGCTAACATGGCCAAGTGTCTGTACTTAAGTCTCCAAAGCCATTTGGAGTCCAGTCCAGTCAATAAAACAATTTTATGCATTTGCATTCACCAACATCTGTTGTATAAAAATACAGACCATGGTGATAATATAATCCAAGTCTTTTAAACGTAAATACGTGGCAATAGGAAGGTGCTGTATTGTTTACATTTCTAACATTTAATTTTACCATTTTGATAGTTTATGCAAAGAAGCTGATTCACAAATGGCATAGACCAGTGGTTCTCAACTCGTGGGTCGCGACCCAAAAGTGGGTCGCGACACCCTCTGCAGTGGGTCGTTTAATACCAGCAAACCCCACTTGTATAACCCTCTATATATTCAAACTCCTGAATTTCCAGAGACCTTGCTTAGCCAAAATAAGCTCATTTGCAGCACGATAACCCAGAGTTTCCCAAAGAGCACTGCTGCGTGCCTCTTAAGGATTGACTGGTGGGCCTGCCTCCGGTGCAAGCATAGTGTGAAGCCGGTGGCCATCTTGCTACCCCCCAGCTACTGGGCTCTATAGTTAAAACAATGCTCGGAGCGGTGGCCATATTGGTACCCCTGAGGCACAAATGGCTACATGCAGGGGGCTGTGGGAAGAATAGCATGCATCCTTTTTTTTTTTTTTAACAATTTTTATTTTAATTAGCTGACGAGAAAGAAATACACAAAATACAGAGGACATTGCCATTGGTGCAGTATGCGTAATAAACAAGCATAAGGAACCCTTAGTTGTAATAACATCATATTGCTAAAAGGCATATGTGTCCAATCCTGATGAAGACACTTACGTCCTTACATGCAATATACAGAAATGAAAACATGTAATTTATAGACAACGCTGATGTATATAGTTTCATTGTACATAGCCAATAGTAAATGCAAAGGTTCGTTCATGGACAAGGAAGTTCGCAAAACACGGCTTATATTCCAAACCTTATGTGAATAAAAAGACAAAGGAAAGAAGTCGGAAAGTAAATGGAAAAGGCAGGGAAGAAACGTTAGTAGTAACTAGAAACCAACTCCGCCACAGGTCTCCATAGGTTGGCCTGTAGCACATCCTAATCCTAATAGGTTGGACTTGATGGACTAATGTCTTTATTCAACCTCAAATACTATGTAACTATGTTAATATTATTCAATGGAGTCAGCATTGTCCATCTCATCCCATGCTTCCCAGACTTTGTTATAGGAGGGCAAGGTGTTATTCAGTCGAGCAGTCAGGTATTCCATTTTTTGGATGTCTTTAATTCTGGCATAGAGATCCATGTCTGAGGGAGGAATACTGCGCCTCCAATGTAGGGCAATGAGGCAGCGTGCAGCTGTCAACACATGAGTCGCCAATTATTTCTCGCATTTATGGGGTCCAGCCAAGGGAAGCAAATAATTCAAGGGGGATTTTACAATGCAAAAGACCCTCCAGAAGAGCCTGGACCCTCCTCCAGAAAGGCTTGAGTCTACTACATTGCCAGGAGATATGATAGAGGGATCCGGTCTGGGACAGACATCGCCAACATAGCGATGAGATGTTAGGATTATGGCTATGAAGGAATTCGGGAGTATGGTACCAGTGATAATGTACCTTATACTGATTTTCCTTGTAGATGGAGGACTGTGATACAGATCTCCATATACTTTCCCATTTGAATCTGTGTGATTCCTCACTTAACGACCGAGTTCCGTTCCTACGACCAGGTCGTTAAACGAATTGGTCGTTAAGTGAGGAACTCTATACAGTACTGTACTGCATTAGTACAGTACTGTATAGTGTTGCAGATGTACAGTACCGAACAGTGTACTGTACATCGGGCAATAAAATACTTACCGGGACCCGCAGTGAAGAACGGAGGACATCACTTCCGGCGACACGTCGCGCTGACGCTGACGCGCAAGGTCGGAGGTCGATCGGCGGTCCGTCGTAAGTGCGAGTGGTCGCAAAGCAGGTAAGTCGGAAAACGAGGAATGTCTGTAGTGCGTTTCCTGCAAAAATATGATGTCGGCTTTAGATGCCTTAAATTCTCTCAAGGCTAGGCTACGTTTAGTTGGAGTTGAGTCCCTTGACATTGAGGGAGAGCAATTTATAGTCTGAAAAGGTGGCCATGGGCAATTATAGGAGAACATGGTGGAGAATGTGTAGTAATACCCATAAAGGAAGGGAAGTACTCACCCAGGGAAGGATGCATTCCGAACAGACGGGCCCACCAAATGGAGCAGTCAAAAACGAGGTCGGTAAACAGCAGAACATGAGAGAAAGAGAGAAGAGAAAGAGAGAATAAAAGCCACTGAAACATAAAATAAAAAAAAAAACATTATTTGAAAACCTTAAAACTAAAGGATTCAAACAATAGCAAAAACAGTATATTATATAACCAATTATCTGGGAAATGGTCATATGGGTATATAAGGAGGAGCAGGTGTGGGGGGATGACAGCTGCCGATAGACAGGCACGATCTAAGAATCAAGTTGCTGGAAGACTGCTCAGGTATGCCTGCACCTTCCCCACACATGGTGCTCTATAATGTATTGCTGGGATTTGTATTCCTCTATAGCAGGGCTCAAAATTTCCACTCGCCCCCTCGCAATTGGCGAGTGAAAATTGCGTGGGGGCGAGTGGAAATCCAGTATTTTATTTTGTATCCGATTAATCGTACTTAATAATCGGCTAACTAATTGATTTTGAAAATAATCGTTAGCTGCAGCTCTAATGTATATTAGCAAATATGACCTATAGTACATAGATATATAAATAGATATAGATAGTCATTTTGTACATGGATTACAGCACTCGCCGTAACTTGCTGCATTAATCTTCAGCATGGGGCAAGATTTTATGACGTGTTTCACACTAATTATCACATCAGAGTGATGCATTTCATGCCAAACATAGCTTATTCAGTGCTGCTTAATGCACTCTGCTAAAGTACAATACATTATTTATGCAGCAACATTGTAGTCAATGTTTCAGAGAGGACTATGCTTACACAGTGGGATGCTCAACCTCCACCTGGATATTTGCGGCGGGCAAGAATGGCACCACCTAGAGCAGAAACCTACCTCTTTGCTTATTCCTGAACCTCGTTTTGTTTAAGAAGAGAAAGATTTGGGTCCAAAAATGAAACATGCAAATTCAAAGGTGAAGGGGGGGTGATGCACTGCTAGATCTGTTTTGGACAGGTGTGATTTCATTGTACTTTTTAATATTTTAATATGCATCTTTAATCATTTTGTTGGTCCCCTTTAAGTGAAATATCTTCTTTTCATGTTAGAAAGAAAAACTACCTATTAAGTTAATGAGGAAAAAAATCAAACACATTTTTTAATTATAATTGTCACACCTATTGTGTTATTTATCACCACATTCTCTGTCTTTATTAACTTTCCACAGTAAAAGGTGTTGGAAAATTTGTGAATATCTGCATGACATTATCAACCAATAAAATTCAACAGGATTGTACTTTTATACCTTGCCCTAGTATAATTTGACCTTTTAATTATGTTTATCACTGTTACTTGTTAGTAGGAGCCAGATTCATGTTGTGATCAGTTTTAAGTAATCTCATTTATTCTTAGCAGTGTTGTATTATGTAGCCCATTTATAGCAATACATTTTTTTCAAGAGCCCTGATGGATATAAGCTAATTTATTCACTAATATTTGCTTGTACTGTATATAGTCAAACGGCTTACTGTATAGATAAAATAAACACTATATTAGGGATGCACCGATATATATCAGCCGCAAAAACCTATTGGCCGAAAATGGCACTTTTGGCAAAATGCCGAAAGTAAAAATTTTCTGCCGAAAAAGCTGTGTATCTGCTTTGTCTCCTCCCCGCTGCGCGCTGCTCTGTGTCCCAGCGGGGAGAAGAGAAACTGTCACACGAGGCCGAGCGCTGCGGGAGGTGAGTAGCTGGCTTTTTCAATTATGAATGAATGGGAAGTGATCTACATCACCACCTGTTCATTCATGATTGTGGATATAGTAAACGTGCTCTGTCCAAATGCTCAAAATGAACAGGAACACTCAGTATAGAGGCTTCCTGTTCATTTATAACAGGGGATGCAGAAAAGAGATTGATGACTCTGTGTTCTCAATCTCTTTTTCTTCTTTAAAAGGGAAATATCAAGGGTCTAGACCCCTGATAGTTCCCAGAAGCACCTAAAAGTAAAAAAATATTAAATAGTTAATAAATAAAATATAAAGCAAATTAAAAGTTTATAAAAAATAAAATTTAGTTTTAAGGAGTTAGAAGAAAAACGGCATTTTTTTCTCATCGGTTTAAAAATGTTCATTCCGGTGCACCTCTAATTTATATTCTTATTTCCAAAAATCTGCTTATGTAAAGTACACCTATCATGAGGGACATTTCTGTGCCTCTTTTGTTGCACTCTTGTTTAACCCTTTTGCTGCCAGAGACATTTTCTGCTTTTTTTTTTTGCACACATGTTAAAATCCACATTTTAGGCCTGAGAATTACTTCCTGAATATTTCCTGAAAGCCGGGACCCTGTAGAATAAAATGGCGGCAGTTTCATATTTTTATGTATGCATGTTAGCATAACTTAAAGGGTTTCTAAACCCTCCGTTTTTTTCCTATATCTACTGCCAGCAAGCAGTAGATATAGGCAAAAACTTTAGCAGCGGTTTAAACTTACCCCGTTTCCGCCGCATGCTCCCGCCCGAGAATCCGAAACTGCTCGGGCGGCCGCAAAGCATCCTGGGGCTGGCGCATGCGCAGTTTGGATTTTCGGCCGGGAGACGAGCAGAGACGCAAGGTAAGTCTATGGACGCTTTCACCCGCATGCAGACACCATGGGAACGGAAGTGCTAGCAAGGACAGAGGAGTCAGCGCTGGATCGGAGAGCCGACGCACCTCTGGAGGGACAGATGAAAATATCAGGAAAGCAGAGGAAGATCGGATTAAGAGACATCATTTAAGGTAAGTTCTGACATTAACATTAGGGGGAGGGAAATTTTTTTTTTACTTTAATGTCACTAAGTAAAAAATACTGAAACATACCCTATGTAATGGCACTTTAGTTATGACAGGTGCACTTAAAGGTGCACTTTAAGGAGACATTAGGGGTTAGTCCCCTGGGCACACATTTAACGGCCCCTGGAAGCAATTAGGTGGCCACCCAAATTGCTTCCAGTGTAAAGCTGACAGTCCGCTTTACTCAAGGTAAACGGACTCACGGTATGTTTACAGGGGCACGCTGCTGCTGATGTATGGTATATGTGAGTGGCAGCAAAAGGGGTTAAGATCTCTGTGGCATTGAGGCCAGACAAGGGCAACAGTCATCTTCTGGGGAAGGTCAACAATGGCAATATATTTATTCCTCAGTTATACAAGACAAACTAGGATCTCTCACAGACAGGCCAAAGCAGCAGCTTGGATCATGGATCTGAATTTTAGGGAAGGGAGCATTTTCAGCAGGATTTTGTGGGCTCTGCAGTAGCAGGGAGCTGGGAGGCTGCCTCTCTAAGATGGACATGCATGACAAACGCATTGTTTTGGTTAGTGGTTAATATTTGCAGCTAACTTTGTGTGCCACTAAAGAAGGTCCCAGCGGGGTGCCAGTTGGAGAGCTTGGGTTTAGAAATTTGCAATCCGATAGTTTATATCCAGCTTGAGACGAGCTAAGTAGTGTTCACTCCAGCCATAGGCAACCACTTTGCCCAAATGCTTTTAAAATGGCTCCCCCCGTGAATGCTCCCCCCGTGAATACACCAATTTTTCATATTTAGGATTCATGTCCTATAGCTGGGAAAGACAGTCTTGCTTTTTCTTTTTCTCATAAATAATTTCTGTTCCAGAAATGGATAAATGGATGGATATATATATATATATATATACACTTCTTGTATATCATCATGCATGTGTCCCCGATTGCACCACATAGGCTCCGGTGGTACCTACAAAGATCTTGTTGTGCATAGAGGCTACTTTAGACCACTATCTATGAAAGTTAGACAATATCTTTGCCAAACCGTAAATAAAATGTGCAATGAAATGTTAAATGACATACTTCTACTAGGAAAATTGCACACTTGGGGAAAAAAAGTATATGCATATTGCTTGATTTTCACACCTATGCTACTTATAAAATGCCCCACAGTGTTTGTGTATTAGGTATGAGGTTTATCTTCATGTAACTTTATTTTATAATGGTCCTGTTGGCTTACTAGTTACCTTCTTCTTTGTAGTGAATCAGATTCATCTTCTTCCACATCATCTTCGTCATCCTCCACTTCCCTGTTTATAATGCTTAGAGCGGACGAGGAGGAACCTCTGGAAAACAGCGAAGCACCTTTGAAAACTAAAGATGAGCTTCTTTTAGAGGTAGGCAGCAGTTTTTTTCAACCTATTATTTTTTGTTATGCACTGAATACAGTGAGTGCTGATTTTGTTTTACATTTGGTGATCATACATATTTACATACTTTCCTAATTTCCCCATTCCAAATTCAAATTGATTTTTGTTACCTGCTAAACTGTCTGACGCTAGATCAGTCTGTTGCTTCCTCGCTATTTTTATGCGTTGGTTGCCTCAATGTTTCCTTTTCTACTGTGCAACTGCTTTTTTCCATTCTTAATATAAAGGGGAGCAGAAGACTTGTATAAATGCTCCATAGAAATAGCTGACTTGCTCCTGCTTTAAGAGTAAGAGAAGGCTCTGTCTCAAAAAAAAACATGATATAAAATGAATGATGCTATGCTATTTTATGACCAAGTAATTGTCAGTCAAACTATCACAACTCTGAAAAATGACTTGGAAAGGAAGGGGGTCTAACATGCTGGTATTAAGGTGGTTGAAAGAGACTTGTCATGACTCTTGGGAGGCTGTTCACTGAGGCGTACACTGATGAGTAATCCTCAGATATATAGGGTCTGGTGTTTTTCTTACGCTAAGACCAAGGCCCTCAAAATGTATGTAGATTACTGGAGTGCATCTGGTAAGGGGCATAAAAAAAAATTCCCAAATATTTTAACTCCGTCAGGCAGCATAGCGGTTAGTGCTTCTGCCTTGCAACACTGGTGTCCTTGGTTCCCGGCCAGGTCACTACCTGCAAGGAGTTTGCATGTTCTCCCTGTGCTTGCGTGGGTTTCCTCTGGGTACTCTGGTTTCCTTCCACACTCCAAAGACATGTTGGTAGGTTAAATGACTCCTGTCTAAATTGGCCCTCGTGTGTATGCATGTGAGATAGGGACCTTTAAATTGTAATCTCCCTGAGGACAGGGACTAATGTGAATGTGCACAGCTTCCCGGCCAATCAAGAAGTCGCACCTCCCGGCTTTCTGATTGGTCATGAAGCCAGGCTTCCTAGACAATCGCAAAGCTGGGAGGCGGGTCATGATGTCAAGGATGAGTCGCAGTGTTGCGAAGGAAGTGAAGCCGGTGTTCTTTTGATAACGCAGCAGATATATAAAAAATTTTAACACTCCTGCAGTTACTGTTTGTGAATCACCCACAGCCCCCCTCCACGCGGTACTCGCAAAGTCCGATAAAAGTGACGTTTGAGACCGATCAGCTGTTTGGATCTGCACGTGCTCAGATCTGCCATGGAACAACCGACAAAGGGTTAGAACATTCCACCGCCAAAAAACTGGGCAGGATTACGTTGGAATGTGTGACCACATCACCGGTCACACATTCCAACGTAGTCACAAACTTTGATAGAACATCGCAAAAAAATATCGGCACTTGATACTGAAGAAACAGTATCTGTGCATCTCTAATATGTTATATATTCCCATTTAAATATCGCTGCTTACTTTTGTTAAAAATTCTATAACAATCTTAAGCTGGCCATAGATGGCTGAAATTTCACTTAAATCCTACTGTATTTGGTTTAATTTTGAGCCTGGAGTTGCCCAGAAAGCACCACACAGCTTGACATTGGTCAATTTAAAAATATGACTGAACCGGGTGGATTATAATTAGCTGAACAGTGACTGCATTTATCAGATTTATTCACTGTTTGGCAGCACCAATGTATTCAGGTAACCATGAGTGCCGTGGCTGTTAGGGAAAATAGCCAGCATCCATCCGCACTTTTTAGCCCTGTATATAGCCAGCATTACCTGGCTTTCCCTTTCTGTGTGTTGCTGAGGATAGGACTGGAGGCCGGGGCATGTTTACCATAATTAATCTAGTCTTCCCTATGCTTATCTTCTGTATCAGTTGTACACACAGTCTGTCCTAACAAAAGGTTAAAGATATCAAGGTCTGTGTGAAACAGCAAGCAGTGGGCAGAGGAGGGACTTGAAGGAGAAAGTTTTCCAGATGCAGTGGAGGAACGGGGCGACAGCGGGGGCGTGGCTGAGGCGGAACGGGCTAGGCCAGAGGAATAACAGCCCGGGCCAGAGGAGACGGCATGGGGGACAGCAGTCACGGCAGTCTCTCCTGCCCTCTGGTGTGGGCTGCAGCGGTCTGTGTCCCCACTGCCCCTGCCGATATAGGCGGGGATTGAAAGGGGCACTGACTGCTGCAGCCAGCACCAGCGGGGAGGAGAAAGAAGGACAGAGTGGCATCAACTAATCGTAAAGAAACTAATCGATGATGAGAATCGTTACCAACAATTCTCATTATCGATTATAATCAATGTAATTGATTAGTTGTTCCAACTCTAATGCAGTTTTATTCTGAAGTAAGATTTGTTTGTAACACTCCATTTGTTTAAATTAAGGATGGTATAATCGGCCAATTAATCGATTATGAAAATAATCATTAGTTCCAGCCCTAATACCAAGATCACGCCTGCTGCAGTTGGTTTCAACTGTTTAGAACCAGATATTTTTATTTTATTTTTTACGTATCTCCGTACATACTGTGAGTGCAGGGCATCATGGTCACCATGGCACCCTTTTTAAAGAAAAGGATCATGTGCATCACGTGACCTGAAGACATCTAAAACGGGCAAGTTCCCATTTTAATAATGGGAAAAAGTTCAGTGGTGTGCTTGGAGTTGGGCTTTAGATATGTTGTCTAAACCAGATGGTAAAACCCCAGCTAGAGTCTCTTTAGTTTGAGTTGTTGCACAACAAAATAGAAATACATCCTAAGGTTGGTTAAAACTTATGCAAGCACTTTATTACTTTACGCTGCGTTTGTCATATCTCATTAAGCATTTATTACACTGAGTGTGCAGTACTGAAGTCAAAGCAAAACCAGTGTTATTGTATACTTGGTTTACATTAGGAATTAAAACTCCAGGCTATAGAATTAGAAGTGATTATAAACCATCTGTTTTCTCATTGATTGAAATGCTGGCAATGTCAGAAATCATTTCAGACTTTGCTCATTTCTTAAATACCCAGCAGCTATGCATTTTGACATCCTTATTATGAAAGTGACATTTTCTTCTGTAACCTCTCCCAATCAATGTCTGTCTAAACAAGGAGCAGGTGCTGCTGTTAAGACGTTATGAGAATTTCTACATCGAATGGAAATGTACAACATTGTTTTTCCCTGTTAAACTTCTATCACCTTATGCTGGGCAATCATTTTATAATTAATTTTTACCTTCAAAAATGCAAAATCTATTCACAAAAGATCTAGTGAAAGACTGCTTAAAATGTAGATTTTTAATGTGCTTTCAATAAAGAGAAAAATATGCCTTTAAAATTTAGGCCTCATTCACACTGCCGCACGTATGCGTATGTGCGTATTGTACCATATGCAACCTATGCAAATAAATGGCTCCATACACACAGCCGCGTATAGAGCCGTATATATGCGCAAAAACAGAATGGAACAGAGATGCATCCAGGCAGCGTATTTATGCGCGTACATGCATACAGCACATTAAAAATTCCATTACGAGTGATGCATTCTGGGATTGCATATAGTGCACGCATATATGCTCGTATATACGCAATATTCAATTTTGCTTGCGTTGTGTGTGAATGAGGCCTTACCATCAGTTTACATATCCCTAGCTCAATTTGTAAACATTTAGCAATTTTTGCTGCACCAACATCCCAAGATGAATGCAGCATATTATCAGAAAATACTGGAGGAAAATGTTGCATTCTTCAGCCTGGATGCTGCACATCGGGTGGACTTTCCTACATTAGTCTGACATATACGGCAAAGTTGACCCTTCAGTGAAGGTTCTGGAGTGGCCATCACAGACACCTGACTATAGCATCATTAGGGCCACTTTGGGGAGATTTAACCACTTCCCGTCAGCCTAACATACAGAAACGGCCGGACGGGAGCCTTCTGGATGCGGGTGGGCATCTTTAGACGTCCTTCGTGTGCACGAGTGGGAATCCGCCAGAATTTTAAACAGCTTGCGATGGCCGTTTACATACAAGCGGTCCGGCACCTGTAAAGACGCCCGATTGCTTGTATGCTGCATGTCTCTGTGCGCCCCCTCCGTACACGACCTCCCTCCGCTCTCCTCCCCGGTCTTTGAATGCAGCAAGTGATGTTTACTACATCACTTCCACATTCCTCTGTCACTCTCCGGTACAGAAACAGGAGAGAAGCTGATGAAGCAGATCTGTGATTCATCAGCTTCTCTGGGCGTCCCTAGGTGACATTAGGGGTCTTAGAGACCCCTGATTTCTCCATAAAGGGGACCTGTCACTGTAATTTGATATCACGTAGGGGGATTCTTATCCCCCTATGTGATAATAAAGTAATAAAGTTTAGTGTAAAAATAAAAAAAAATTGGTCACAAATTAACCCCTTCGTGACTGACGACGTACAGTGTACGTCGCCAGCATCGGGGCTGTTTAAACAGACTCCCGGCGGCAA